>NC_092875.1:221517135-221737135 GCF_028372415.1 Notamacropus eugenii
CAGCAAGCAGTATTTCATATTTATGTATTCATAATAAAACCTTAGTCAGGTGCCAGACCAAATCAAATTTATATCTTGAAATTGATGTAATAAAGTTATAAGTTGATATTATTTATATTATCATACGGTATTAATTCATTTTTACATTTCATTTAATTTTAAATCACTTCCCCCCTCTGTAGATGATCAGACAGAGGCAATAAAAGCAAGAGACTTATCCAGAGTCAGCAATAAGGAAACAATAGAATATTTTCCTAACTCTTATGAAGTCAAGCCACAAGCTAGAATTCACAGGTTATTTTCTCAAGAACATAAAACCATGCTAAAAAATTTTCATCCTCAGCTAAAATGGTCTTATTTCCAAAACCAAAATAACTATATAAATGAAAAACAGGGATGAAAATTAAAGATTCTTATTTCTAATACATCTTCACCTGAACTTCTGTTTAGAGGATAATGTTTACAATAAAATGGAAAAAAGAAAAAAAATTGAAAAAATTGAAAAATTAACAAAATTGATTCTATATTTTCAAAATAAAAATAATAATTATAACATTGAATGATACTGAGATAATTTTTTATTTATTTTAAAAACCTGTTTATTTTGATCATCTTATTTGACTTCTATGACATACATAGTAGAAATGGCATTATTTCTGTTTCAAAGATGAAGAAACTGAGGTTCAGAAATTTTAAGTCAATTATCTCATAGCTTAGGCAAAGCATTTGGGGACTCTAACTCTTGATTTCACATACAATATTGCTTGAAGTTTGTCTAATCCCTCTTGATTGAGAATTTGTAAACTTTTCTCCATGAACTATAAAGCATGCAATTAGTAAATATAGTTCAATATGGAATCCTTTGAGATGGATCATCATGTTAATCTGCTTAGTATTATATGATTGTCCTATTTAGACTATAATTAAATCTTCAAAATTCCTACTTGTACACACAGTAGATCAACCCAAATTAGTTTTAATATTCAAATTATATGACAAGGTAACTAAATTTTGAGATACAAGGATAATACACATTTTTTTTCTTAATGAGTTCCCAAAAACAAGTTAGAAGTAATCAGCCATGACTTTGTGTACCTCATATATGCCAGGCTGTGAAATCATGTTGACCTGGCTTGTCAAGAACTCAGGACGATATGGGATAAACTTTCCCTAAAATTTAATATCATATTATTTTTATTAAGATAGGGAATTAGCTCAAATTTAAATTTAATGGATAAGGAAGAGGATGAGAGAGTGAGTGAGAGAGAGAGAGAGGGAGAAACAGAGAAAGGGATAGAGAAGTATGTCAATATTTATATTTGACTGGTTACTTGCACATGACTTTTACAATATAAATGTACAAGTAGAGCCAAGAAAATTATTGAAAACAAAGGAATTCATGATGTCTTTACAAAGAAACAGTACAAGAAATAATTTATTCAAGTAATAGAGCAACTAGTTATTCATGTGTATTGTACAAACATCCAGTTAATTTTCCGCTAAAGTTATTTTAGGTTATAATAATACTTGCTGTGCTATCTCTGTCGAGTCTGTATATATATAGGCATATGTATATATATATATATATATATATATATATATATATGTATGTATGTATATATGTGCATATAAATATATATACATATATGTATATGTGTATGAATACATATATATGTATAGATGTACATACATACATACATACATACATACATACATACAGAATGTGGTTACCAACCAGAAAAATGCATAGCACTTCCTAGATTATTATGATCAGGTGATAATAAAAGCAGCTTATCTTCAAAAAGTTAATTCACAGATAGCATGTGAAATGAGTGATCCTTTCTGCATTCATAGTATAGTCTATAAACTTTGGCTGAGTATTTTCACATATGAAATAGGAAGCTACAACATTTTAAAAACAATCACCATTTTAAAAATTCTGAACTCAGTATTCAAGTTCACTTAATTCCTTCCAATAAACGAACAAACAAAATTAAACCACACATTTAAGTGTCTCTAATGTGGATGTGAGCTTATTACCTATGAAAAATTTCAATGTAAAGGAAGCTCTAAGAAATATCTGTGTACCAGGAAAGAAGGTGAGTGGGCTATATGATGCAAGGAGTAGATAATTAATAGTCTTATTGGTCCTCATAAATATTAAGGGATGTAGAGAAAGGCCTCCAGCACATTGGGTGGACTCATTGTTAGTGGCCTATGGCACAAGAAACACACTAATAAAGAATGTGTTTGGGTTAATGAAGAACATATCAGTGAGACAGCAGATCCATTGAGATATCAAAGAATAATTTGATAGTGGAAATGCAGAAATAAAATCAAATAATAAACTCCCAACCTAGTGGAGGGGGAATGAAACAAACACAAGTAATTATAGAATATCATAATAAGAACTTGAGCATTTCAAATTGTAAAAAGTAGTAAGAAAAGTTCAAGAATGAAGAAATCATGTCAGAAGAAAGAGAAAAACCATATCTGGCCATGTGGTTTGCCTAAAATGGACAGTATCTTGTATGGAATGGAATGCCATAAGGTTTGAAATATAAATTACAATATAATTGTGGTGGATTTTAATGCTAAATTGGAAAGTTTGCACTGCATTCAGCAACTGTACACAAAAACTTCAATTTTTTGAAGAAGATAGTGACTTAGTCCTGTGCATTAGAATTATACAAAATTTATATAGTATTTCAATGGTTGTTGTTGTTCTTTATTCAGCCAGTCATGTCTGAATCTTTATGAACATGTAAGTGTTGTTTGATCTTTTTTGGCATAGAAACTGGCAAAGATATTTGGCAAAGCCTTTCCTTCTCCGGTGGGTTAATCAAACAGGGGTTAAATGATTTCTCCAGAATGACACAGCTAGGGAATGTCTGAGATAAGATTTGAACTCAGTTCTTTCTGACTTCAGATCCAATGCTCAATTCACTAAGTCAATTTCCTGTCTTATTTTAAGGTTTACAAAGATTATTTTGACAACAAAGTGTTATCTGGCTAAGAGTATACCTGTGGCTTGGGGACTAGAAAGGAAATCACTGCAGTGATCTAAGAGAGGAATAATATAGATGACATTTAAGATGATAACTGAGGAAGCCTAGAGTCAATAGAAGAAATTCAGGGAGTTGTGTCAATTCTCTAGAAAGGATTTGAGGAAACACGAATAAGAATCTAAACAAAAGAGAAAGGAAGCATTTGTAATTTATACCAATAAATTGAACACCTACATCAAAGACATAATTGACCCACTTAAATAAGAGTGATATTGAGTTGGAGGTTTCTGTTCACTTGAGGAATGTGTTTCCCAACTATATATAATTTTGTTCCAAAATGTTTTGCTTATATTTTCTACATTTCATTGTGAGAGAATTGAATACTTCTAACTGGAAAACATTGAAAAGTAACAACAGCCATAATTATTTGTTTAATTTTTTTTTTATTAACACAATCTGCCCACATAGATTTTGATGCCATCTTTCCTCTTCTCTCCTTTTTTAGAGGAGTTTTTATCCTTTGTCACAATTTAGACTATTGCCTCTATATTAGTGATTCCCCAATCTGTGTCTATAGGTCTGTCTTTATCCCTGAACAACACATACATCTTTCAAACTAGCTGTTAGACGTGGTGATTCCACTGTCATCTCAAATCAATATGCTTATCAACTTGACAAATCTTTCTTCTTATCAATAAATTTTTGGAAGGGACCTGAAAAATAATTGAATCTAGCCACATTAATTCCATTTTTTACAGATGAAGAAACTAAAATCCAGAGTGGTGATATAATTGACTCAAAGTCACCATGGTAATATGTAATAAAACCAGAGTTTGAGCACAGACACTTGGGCTTCTGATCTTTGCAAAATATACCATTGCCTTTCTTAGAAGACTTAGTATTTGGATATGAGACAAATTGTATTAGTAGGGCAAAAAGTATTTAGAAGGGCCTACTATGTCCTAAGCTCTGTATTAAGCTCTGAGTATATGAAGAAAGATAAAAGACAGTCTACTCTCAAGGAAATCAGTATGATAAGTTGTGGAGAGGGGGAGCTATTGGAATTTTGAGTACAGATGAACTGATTTTCAAAAAGCTGTTGTGATGAATGAGATAGTATATTCAATCTGTCATTTTCAGGAGTGTCAGAGTCTTCCTGACCCCATGGACCTCTTTCCTTGTATCTTTCATGATGAAATGGAGTGGTTTGCTATTTCCTTCTCCAGTGGCAAACACAGGTTAAGGGATTTAATATTGATCACATAGCTTAAGTTTTTAGGGCTTGATTTGAATTCAGTTCTTCCTGATTTAAATTTAGCACTCTATCTACTGTGCCACCTAGCTACCCCAATGTATTCATTAAGGAGGTGAAAAAGAATGTCCTTGGTATAAGGTCAGTGCTATTGAAGTTATATAAAACAAATTTGTAGTAGACCAAAGGTAGCATGGTTTAATGATTTTCTCCAATTTCTTTCAGCAAAATATAAATAGAAATGACAGTAGTAGATGTGAGAGTAATCTAAGGCTGGGGGTTATCACAGAAAGAGTGTTGATAACATAAGGAGGCAAGAGACTCAAGAAAAGAGGTCCAAATTAAAATGGTAAACCAAGTGGTTCAAGATAAAGAAAGAAGAGCATAGCCAAGGCAAAGGTGATGACTTAGGAAATATTTGAGATTTAGCATTGCAAGACAAAGGAAAAGATAGAATGACAATAAATCATGATCAGATAATGAATTTCAGAGTTGTCATATATTGAAGAATTTATGGATTATGACTATATCAGGAATATGACCATATCTGTGTGAAGCTAAGGTGAATGGAAGACAATAGTCAGTCTTCTCTGATTCATTAGTACATTCCAGATCTTCTAATAGTCTAGGACTCAGGGCAATCTCCAATCTATGACAAAGCATCAGATTAAGACCAATGTGGTCAGTTTTATTATTAAGAAAATGTAACTGATATATTTTATTTACATACTATTTCAGTATCTCATGCTAAGGACTTTTGAAAACCAAATCTTATTTTATTGTACTTGGCATATTTTTAAGATCACTTCTCATTTATGAGACTCTCAGCAGAAATTCAAAATAGATTTTGTTTTACTTTGACAATGCCTGACTGTCCATTCTGTTACTCTTTTTCACTTTATTTCATTCATCTCCTCCAATGCCCAGTGTGCCCATCAACAATTTAACAAGTACACATTTATTCAATAAATATCTACCAGGAAATGACCAATATAAATTAAACTAAGCCTAGGGATATAAAAATTTAATTTAAAAAATGGATTATCCCTCCTCTCAGTATTCTTACAGTTTGATAGAGTGATACAATCTTTGTGTAGAAAAGATTTTTAAAAACATATTGAAAAACTTAAATAAGAAAGAAAAACCACATAAAGGTGGAGCCAAGATGACAATTTTCTGAGTGCTCCCCACTTTGCTTTGGAAATCATATGAAATCTAGCCTCTAAATGGATTCAGGAGTAACAGAATATACAAAAAAGATGGAATGAAACAATTTTGCAACTTAAGATAAGTTAGATGGACTTCAGGAAAGGCCATTCTTACTTGAGTGAAAGGAGAGCACAGTCCAGGGCAGATGGTGTCTAGACAAGCCAGCAGGAGGCTTTTGGCCACAGCACAGATCAGCAAACAAAGCCAACTTCTCTAGCTTAGCAGGCCAACAGTGAGACCTCCAACCTCAGTGCAGAAGGTAAATTGTGAGCCCCAAATCCTAGCACCACAGCCACAACAAGTCTGGGTCACTCCCAGTACACTGAGCAACCTATAAGGATCTGAGGAGCTGATATGGAAAGCCAGTTACTGGGCTCTTGGTCTCCAACATAAGAAGCCTGAGATAGTGTCTCCTGTTTCTCAGGAGCAGAGCTCAACTTTAAAAGTCACTAAATAGGCTCAAAAAGAAGTAAGAAACAGAAAAGAACCCTGACCATAGAAATCTAAAATGGTGAAACAAATGCAGAAGAGAACAACATCAAAATCCCTACTTGTGAAGCCAATAAAATAGATAAACATTTGCTTAATTTGATTAATAGTCAGTTTTTAGATAAAAATAATTAAAGTTATACCTAATTATATGAAAAAATGTTCTAAGTCATTATAGATTAGAAAAATGCAACTTAAACCAACTCTGAGGTAACATCTCACACCTATCAGATTGATTAAAATGATAGAAAAAGAAAATGATGAAAATTGGAGATTTGGGATAATTGGAACACTAATGCATTGTTGGTAGAATTGTCAACTGATCCAACCATTCAGGAGAGAAGTTTACAATTATGCCCAAAAGGCAACCAAACTGTACATACCCTTTGATCTAGAACTACTGCTAGTAAGTCTACATCCCAAAGAGAGCACAAAAAGGAGAAAGGACGCACATGTACAAAAATATTTATAGCAGTTTTTTTTTTGGTGGTGTCAAAAAAGTATTGTCATATTTTAAATTATTAAAATTTAAGAACGTAAAACTCCAAGTTCTGTCTGTATTTAAGAGAAATATTCACCTAAAATTATTTAGCCATCAATTATGAAAATTATGAGATTATTAACTAAGCTGTTTGGAGATATTGCGATCTTAAAACCTATAAAGTATTTTTTTTTCTTTTTTCTCTTATTTTTTTTAACAATTACAAGTAAAGATAGTTTTCCACATTCATTTTTGTAAAATTTTGACTTTCAAATTTTTCTCTCTTACTCCTTTCCTTCCCCCATTTCCAAGACAGAAATCAATATGATATACGTTATACATGTACAGCCATGTAATCACATTTCCACATTAGTAGTGTTGTGAAAGAAGGAAAGAAAGTGGAAAAACCAAGAGAAAGAAAAAAACAACAAAAAATAACCAAAAAAAGTGAAAATAGTATGATGAGTTTTGCATTCAGACTCCATAGTTCTTTTTCTGGATAGGGTTGGCATTTTTCCATCTAAAGTTTTTTTTTTTTTTTTTTTAATTTTCTTACATCATTGTATTACTGAAAAAAAACAGTCTATCATCATTAATCATCACATAATGTTCTGTTACACAAATCTCATGATTCTGCTCACTTCATTTAGCATCAGTTCAAACAAGTCTTTCCAAGTTTTTCTTAAATGCATCTGCTCATCGTTTCTTATGTGATGACATACATTTATGTATATATGATATTAGATTCATATAACACAACTTGTTCAGACATTACCCAATCGATTGGCATTTCCACAATTTCCAATTCTTTGCCCCCCTCCCCCAAAAAGAAAGAAAAGCACGAGTTTCTATGAATATTTTGTACTTATTGGTCCTTTTCTCTTTTTTTTTTTTATATTTCTTTGGGATACAGACTTGGGAGTGGCATTACTGGATTCAACGTGATGCAAAGTTAGGTTGCCCTTTGGGCATAGTTTCAAGTTGTTCTCCAGAATGAGTGTATCATTTCACAACTCCATCAATAATGCATTAGTGTTCCAATTTTCCCATATCTTCTCCCATTTTTATTAGTATCCTTTTCTCTTGTATTAGCCCATCTCATAGGAGAGACGTGGTACCTCATAAAATTATTTTAATTTGAATTTATCCAATAACAGTGATTTAGAGCATTTTTATATGATTGTAGATAACTTTAATTTCTTCAACTAAAAACTGCCTGTTCATAACCTTTGACAATTTATGTAGTATTTTGCCAAAAGCTTTTTATGCATCTATTGAGTTAATTGGAGAATGCTCCAATCTTGCATTCATGGAATAAATCCCACATGGTGATAAAGTATTATCTTCTTCATAAGTTGTTATAATCACTTTGCAATTATTGTGTTGAAAAATTTTATATCGTCATTAAAGAAATTGGCCTATAATTGTTTTCCTTTATTTTGACTCTTCCTGGTTTAGATCTCAGCATTATATTTGTGTCATAAAAGGAATTGGATATGATTCTTTCTTCAGCTATTTTTCTAAATAGTTTATACAATATTTGTTTTTTTTTTCTTTAAATATTTGATAGAATTGACTTATAAATCTATCTGGCCCTGGAATTTTTTTTTTCTTAGGACATTCATTGATGAAGTGTTCAATCTCTCTCTCTACAGAAAAAAAAAAAGTTTATTTGAGTATTTTAGTTTCTCCTCAGCTAATCTGGGTGATTGATTTATTTATTTGTTTGTTGGTACAGAGTCATCCATTTAACTTAGGCTGTCAGATTTATTGACATACAGTTGGGCAAAATACCTTTTAATTTTGCTTTAATTTCCTCTTCACTGTTGGTCAATACATCCTTTTCATTTCTGATACTGGTAAATTTGTTTTCTTCTTTCTATTTTTAAATCAGTTTAACAAAAGTTTTATCTATTTTATTGGTTTTGTTTATAAAACCAACTCAGTTTTATTTATTTGTTTAATAGTTTTCTTGCATTTAATTGTTATTAAACTGGACTTTCTAATTTACTATTTTATTAAGAATTTTTGGTTTGTTCCCTTTTTTTTCTAGTTTTGTTAACTGCATGCCCAATTCATTAACCTCAAGTTTCTTTATTTTATTCATGTTAGCATTTATAGATATGATATTTCCCCTGACAACTGCTTTGGCTATGTCCCATGAGTTTGAGGCATATTGTCTTACTGTCATTCTCTTGGATGAAGTTATTGATTGTTTCTACAATTAGTTGTTTGACCTATTCATTCTTTAGGATTAGGTTATTTAATTTCCAATTAGCTTTTCATCTATCTTTCCATGATCCTTTATTATATGTAGTATTTATTGCATCATAATCTGAAAAGGATAAATTTAGTAATTCTGACTTTCTGCATTTAATTGTGAGGTTTTTATGCCCTAATACATGGTCAATCTTTGTGTAGGTGTCAAGTATCATTGAGAAAATGTATCTTCTTTTCTATGACCATTCACTTTTCTCAAGATCTCTATCATATCTAAATTTTATAGCATTCTATTTACCATCTTAAATTCTTTCTTGATTACTTTCTGGTTATATTTGTCTAAATCTGAGAGGGGGAAATTGAGGATCCCACCGGTACAATTTTGCTGTCTATTTCTACTTGTGACTCACTTCTCTTCTCCTCTAAGCATGTACATTCCATATCACTTGGTGCATGTGGATTTAGTATTGATATTACTTCACTGTCTAG
This sequence comes from Notamacropus eugenii, assembly GCF_028372415.1. Classification (NCBI taxonomy): domain Eukaryota; kingdom Metazoa; phylum Chordata; class Mammalia; order Diprotodontia; family Macropodidae; genus Notamacropus; species Notamacropus eugenii. The sequence continues at coordinate 221,526,284 of NC_092875.1, forward strand.
GATACCTTTTTAACAAGATGTGTTTTCCTTCCTTATCTCTTTTAGAGTTACTTATGCTTTTGCTTCTTCTGACTGTAGGATTGTTAACCCTGTTGCTTGTTGTTGTTGTTGTTTCAATTTTAACTGAAGCATAATATAGCCTGCTCTAGCCTTTCACCTATACTCTGTGTGTTATCTCTCAGTTTCAAATGTATTTCTTGTAAGCAACATATTGCAGGAATCTTTTGTTTTTTAAATCCACTCTGCTATGCCCTTTCATTTTATGGGACAGATCATCCCATTTGCAGTTATGATTCACTGACTGTGTATTTATCTCCATTCTATTTTGCCCCCATTTATACTTTTCTCTCTCCTTTAGCCCAAGCCCTCCTCACCAGGGTTTTATTTCTGATTACTGCCTCCCTCAATCTTCCCTCTCTTCTATCATCCCCTCCTTTTCCTCTTCTTTCCCCTCCTCCCACTTCCCTAGATGGTAAAATAATTTATATATACAACTGAATCTGTATACATTCTCTCTTTGAGCCAAATCCAACGAACGTGAAGTTCAAATGATGCTCACTTCCCTCTCATTTCCATTTACCATAAAAGGTCTTTTGTGCCTCTTCATGTGATATACCTTACTCTATTCTTCCTTCCCCTTCCTCTTCTCCCAATATAATCCTCTTTCTCATCCTTTAATTTTTTTATATCATCACATCAGACTCAACTTATATCCTATCTATGCATACTCTGTCTCTGTGTAGTCTTTTTAACTACCCTAATAGAGCTATAGTTCTCAAGAATTACACGTATCAGGGAAAATAGTTTTAATATTATTGAATAACACTTTTTTTTCTTTCCTGTTTACCATTTTTTGCTTCTCTTGAGTCTTTATTTGAAGATCAAATTTTCTGTTCAGCTCTGGTCTTTTCATCAGGAAAGTCTGAACGTCCCCTATTTCATTGAATGTTCATCTTTTCCCCTTAAAAAATATGTTCAGTTTTGTTGGAGAGTTAATTTTTGGCTATTATTCAAGGTCCCTTGCCTTCCTGAGTATCAGATTCGAAGCACACACACACACACTATATCTATATCTATCTATCTATCTATCTATCTATCTATCTATCTATCTATCTATCCACACACATATACATCTATGCACATATACATATATACATGTATATGTGTGTATATATACACACAGACACATATGTAAGTATATAAGTGTGTATGCAGTTATGTATCTATGTGTCTATGTGTATGTATTCATGTGTATGCATATATAAATGCATGCATATACACATATACAAGCATGTATACATATTTACATGTGTGCAATACATATATGTATACATATTTGTGCACACTTATATATGTATATTTGCATGTTTACATATGTATATATGCATGCATTTATATTTTTATGTAGATATGTGTATATGAGTGTGTGTATGTGTGTGTGTGTGTGTGTGTGTGTGTGTGTGTGTGTGTATAGAATTTGACTACAATATTCCTTGGAGTTTTCATTTTGTGTTTCTCTTTCAGGAGGTGATTTGTGGATTATTTCATTCATTCTTTTTCTTTTGATTCTAGGACTTCAGGGGGGTTTTCCTTGATAATTTCTTGAAAAAAATCTGTCCAGACTCTTTTTTTTTTTTTTTTTTGGATATGGCCCTCAGGTAGTCAAGTATTCCTTAAATTTTCTCCCCTGGAATTATTTTCCAGGTCAGTTGTTTTCTAATGAGTTACTTTACAATTTTATTTTTTCTTAATTCTTTCTCTTTTGTTTGATTGATTTCTGATGTCTCACAGAGACATTAGCTTCCATTTGCCCAATTCTAACTTTTTGTGGAATTATTTTTTTTTTCAGTTTTTGCAACTCCTTTTTCATTTGAGAAATTCAATTTTTTACAGAGTAGTTTTCTTTGATTTCTGTGCTTCCTGTTGTCTCTTTATTTTTCATAATTCTGTATAACTCATTTATTTTTGCAAGTTTTCTTCTACCTCTCTTACTTAATTTTCAAGATACTTTTTGACTTCTTCCAAGAGGATCTTTTGAATTTGAGACCAATTCATATTCCCCTTTGAGACTTTGTATCTAGGCATTTTGACCTCGTCCTCTTTTGATCTTCTCTGTCAGCATAGTGGCTTTCTATGATCAGTGCGTTTTTCTAATTCTCACTTATTTTTCTTCCTGTTTTGTGACTCTTAAAGTTGAGCTCTGTTCCTGGGGTATAAGGGCTCTTCCTAAGATTCTTTCTAAGAGACTAGTCACTGGCTTTCCACAGGGAAAGGTGCTTGCAGCTTGCTCACAGCACTGGTGGTAGCCTGTTGAGCCAAGGTTCTGGGGTTCAAAATTTGCCTTCTGTGCTGGGGCCACAGGTCTCACTCTTGACCTGCTAAAACATAGTACTGCTGAGCCAGGGCCATGGGGCCTCAGTTGCTGATACATTCTGTGGCTAAGAACCTCCTTGTGGTTTGCCCAGATACAGTGTCCACTGGGCTGCATCCCCCATTTACTTAAGTGATACAGACCTTTACTGAAGTACTTCTAAGTGATCTTAAACTGGAAAATTTTTTCATTCAATCTTTTTGGGAAGTTTGTAGTTCCAGAATCAATTTAAAAGTTTGATCTAACTTTGTTTCTGAAGGAAACAGGGGAGAGCTCGGACAGCTCCCTGGCATCTCTCTTTCATCTTGGCTCCACCTCCCAAAACCCTGAAGTATTTACACAGGTAGTTTAAAAGGAAAATTGATAATGATACAAATAAAATATCTTGGAATATTTACTTTATAAATTTAGAAGCAATCTTGGAGCTGTCTAGTCAGAAATTGTTATCAACTCTGAGAAAGAGTTTTCAATGTTGTGGAATTCTTATGGAGTAAATGGGAAACTGGACAAAATTGGGGTAAAATTTTCCAACCTGTTTAGGATATAGATTGAATTTCCTCTAAAGATACACACACACACACACACACACACACACACACATACAATACATTTCAATGGTGAGGGAAATTTTGTTATTGTAGTGAAGCTACTTTATTTGGGTGTATATATATATTTTCCTTTTGGTCTAGAAAAAAACTGAAACTCCTCCCCACTGCAAACACTTGTTGATGAGAGGGGTGTGGTAATCAGAAATTTTGTGGTAACTAGAAATTTATTTTATTATATTACTTAGGGAATTATGCATGATATTTAAACATAATTTACTCCAACTTAACTTTTATAAATTCCAATTACAAAGATTATTTTTGTTCAAGGTTGAATAAGAGAGAGATTTCCATTAATTTAAAGATTTCCAACCAATTTACTTCATGAAAGTTTAATTATTATCTTTTTAACATCAGAATAAATTTAAGCTGTTTTTAAGAAAGGGAAATACTTTTAGGAAGAAATGTTTAAGCAAAAACATCTTTTTGGAACAAAAATTACCCCTTTGTATGACTTTTAGGTCTCATTTTTTTTTTGTAAACTAACTTATGGCAATAATTTTATACTGTTGATAATAATTATGTATAAACCTACTGTGATTAGTGTGTTGGTATTTTTTGAGGGCAAAGCTTTTTGGAGATCCTGAATTTTCTTTCTGTTTCATTCTTAGGTTTGTTTTGACCTTGGATGATCCTTCAATGGGTATTTTAAGGAAACAAAAATCTGCAATCAACAGCTCAATCAAAGAAACATCTTAGTTCTAAGACTAGTGAGTATCTGTACATATCTGTCCTGGACATAAGGTAGGGAAATCCCTGAAGTTATCTTATTCTTTCAGAATGATGAGTATAATTGGCAAAAATAAGGAAGCTTGTGAACCAAATGTGTGAATCTTTCAAGTTATGGGGTTAAAGTCAGGAAATTTTTGTTTGTTTGTTTTAAGGAGTGGGATTTCAGTACAGTCAATTGGTGATGAGTAGTAAATTATGAGTTATTTTATGTCACCTTAATGGGAAATCTTATTTTACTTAAGAATAAATTCTTTGTAGAGCATGCCATGGAATGCATTCAAATGAACTGAGTCACCTTAAAGATGTTCCCATTGTTTAAAGGGATTCTGAGACCAGTAGTACATGGATATGTCCATCTGAATATGCTTAATAATTGAAAATGCTTTACTATCTACAACTTTTCAAATAAACTGGTCTCTGTATATAGTTCAGGATTATTATGCTTACATACCACATCTCAAGTCATTTGTGGTTTGTTAAGTATCTTAAAACAAAATCATTTGTGCAATGTTGAATTTAGGGATAAAAACATCATCTTCTTACCATGAGTATTAGTTATATCAAGATAAGTTGTATTTTGCATGATGAATCTCTTACTCTTAACAATGTGAGATTATAGTCAATCTTTATTATCTAGGATATATGATCTTTCTGAGCTGAATCCACTTCTAACTTTAATTATTAGAACGTGCTATTTAAGATCTGATGGGTCTGTAACTGATATTACTTTGAGTCTGACTTCAGGTATGACTATCAAGGAATGTTGTTAATCCAGTGATCCATGATGCCAATAACCCTCTGGAGTTTTACATCCATGAACTGCAAATGGAGTTTTCATTAAAAAGACTATCATTGGAATGATCCTTAGCATAGACTTTAATAGGATATTCCTGACTCAATTTCCCTAATATGATATGGAAAATATCCCACCTGGCTGACTTTAAATCTGGCTCAATACAATTGGCTATCTGTATAACTTTTGCCAGGAATACTAACTTCAGTTAGGGAAGTATTACTTACTTTATAGTCATGTCTCTATATCTTTATGGCAAATTTCTATAATCATACTTCATGTTAATTAGAGTTAAAGATCTTCCCTGCCCATCAATAGGCCTCCTCTAGAGCCCATCAAGGCGATCTTGATTAGGGGAAGATTGTTTTGTAGGAACACCCATACCTTTTGCTATTTGATATTGAGGTACGGCGTCAGGAGGATCCTATTCTTCAACTCTGAATATATAGATATACTCTGAAGTGAGAGCTTGCTTTTTGGGGGCTTACTCTTTGGAAGAAGGTTAATGTGACAAGTTAGACACTGCACAGCCATTAAGAACCCCCCCCCCCCCCCCCCGCCCCAACTCCCTTTGGTTTGCAAACCCAGATGCTGATGCTTCTCTCTGGTCACTATGTATGAATGTAATGATCAGACAGTTGGATCTGTCTGTTGATATGTATTCCTTGTGGTCAGACAGTTAAAAGTCCTGTCTGTAGTTCTTTATTTCTCTGCTTGTATTTTCTCTGTTGGTGAATGTGATCAATGTAGACTGTTGACCCCTCAAAAAAGTTGCTTTGCTTTTAGAAAAACAGATCTAAGAACCTGTGCAGCAGGTCCTCCTGTATATGCTGGGGTGCCTGCTGCTGCATCATGTCAAATGATCAGTACAAACAAAATATTAAATCTTTATCTTACAAGCTAGTACTGGAGTACATTAAAGTTACTATAATAAGATACAGGTATGTGATCTCAGCTCTTTGGCCTAGTATTTTAGTCCTTTTCCAAAATCTAAACAACTAAATGAATAGCTATTTAGCCTTGTCATCTGCTGTTATTAATTATATATTTAGACATCAGATAAGATCTGATCATTTAATTTCTCATAATGGTATAAGGATAATTAGGCAAGTAATGCAAAGATTTGTGAAACCAAGATGTGATTCAGTTATGTAGTGAATACCATCACTGTCTCAGTTCTGTGTTAAAGGAAGGATTATCAGTACAATTAGTTATCTTAAAACAAGAACTGTATTTGTTCTATCCTGTAAATGCCTTGAAGAGATATTGACTTTAATCAGGAGTTATTCATTTGAACATGGCTAAAACTTGGAATTGCTTTATTGAAAATAATTTACTTGATATTCACTGTTTTGAAACTGATTATTCAATGTATTTATATGTAACATCCTTAAAGCTTTGTTGCAACTGAAGTTAATCTGGCAACTTTTAAATGAATTAACTTTTACATTGGAGTCCATCTTCTTATAAAAAAAAATTGTTTTCAATTCTTTAGTGGAATTGCATTCTCCTAATGTGGGAGTGAATAATTCCAAGTATAAAAGTTGGGTTCTAATTTTTGGTTTGTATCTGAGTTTCTTAGATATATCAATATTGACAGGGTATGGGACTTGCCCCCCAAAAATGCAACCCAGCTCCTGAAATTTCCCACACAGCCCCACATTGATTCTCAATAATCTTTTCAACTGTACTTGCATTTTGGCTCTAACCCACCCCAAACTTCAATTCTCCTTTACCTCTAACAAAGCCTAGTCCTTCATTGTCTGTTACTTCTGGACCACCCCAAGCTATTTCCAATCTTTAGTTCCATCTAAATTTTCCAAAAATATTTTTCTCTATTAAAAAAATAAAAACAACAGTACTCAGTCTTTTCCTTACCAAACACTCAAATTATTAAGATCTTGGTCATTTCTGTTGGTGACACAAGAAACCTTGTCTCTGACTAAAAGAAGGCTAGAGTGGTCAAATTCTTTTGAGGCAGACCTATGCCCTTTGCCCTGTTACCCCTAAACTGCACCCCTAGACTGTAACAATTATAACACTTGCTTAACTTATAAATGTAAATTTTTTGGTTTAAAAGTTTCCAAATTTGTTTTTCTAATGGTAGATATATAAGGGTTGAGCCAATTTTTCATTATTTGACCTGTTCATTGGCACAGTAAATTTAAAATTGTGGTAATGTGAGGAATTAATTACTTCTCTCTAGTTTAATAACTAATTATTGTAACAAGACTAAGGTTCCTTCTCTGCCTTTTGGTTTTCTCATCCAGAAATCAACTAGTGTGGGAAATCTTTCTTAAAAATTTACTCAGGACAAAATATGAAATTCTAAGTTTGGGCAAATGGGTATATTCCTGCTTATTATGTTTGCTCAGACAGGTCTGGGAATATGAGGATTCTTGCTTTCTTCAAAGAAGTGATATGGAAATTGATATCGCTTTGACCAAGATTTGAGTGATCTAAGTGATGTACCCCAAGACTTTCATTTTAATATAGTCGATCTCCTATTGTGTTAACCAGAGTTGATTGACCCTTCTCATCAACCCTTCCCCTTAAAAGGGCATATAAAGTATAATCTCATTACACTAAGGATCTTTTGGTTGAAGAGAGATAACCAAATGACCATTCTTTTATTAATGTTGGTCTTATTAATAAAATTATTAAATTATCTAGAAACTATGCCTCTTAAAATTTTTAATCATCAAAACAAGCAACTTAGAGGATTAAAGAAGACTTCTTTAACCAACATCCATTGAGCTTTCAGAGAAGCTAGAGATTCTCGGTAGTATAGGTTGTTGTTGCTCTTGTAGAGGACCATGACATCAAGATGATGACAGGACTTGCAGTTGACTATGATTTGAGTGAAGGAGTGCTCTGAAAGGTCACTAACCTCACTTTCTTCTCCTGAGCCATCTGGGTCAAGTGGCCTGATATTCCTCAGGACAACTGGAGTTGGCCCAGCATGCAATGTAAGACCCTGCCCTTTTCATTCTAAGGTCTTATCACACTCTCACTTAGAATGAGATAGACCCATTCAATGAATAGACTTCTTTAAGTTACTCAAAGAATGCCCCCTTTAATCAAAAAAAAAAAATCAAATTGGGAGAAGATCCTCAAGATTCCTGGGTAAAAGAGAGACAATTACTATTAATATTTAAGCCACTCTGTGCTAGGTGGGTGGAGACTTGTTGGCCAGTCTATGAGCTCCAGACTGAATTGGGTTTGAAGCTTGATCTTTGAGCAAGAAATGTAGCCAGGAAACTCAAAGGAACAAATAAGGCAGATTTTGGGGTGAGGAGGTGCTGGAAGGTAGGGAGTAGCCTGTGGGAAGACACAGATCTGAGAGATGGAAAATTTAGCTTAGGATAGTATGTAGGAAACTTTGGATGGAATGTAGACAGTGTGAAAGGGAACAGTGATCAGTAAACTTAAAATCAGATTGCGAAGAGTTTTAAACGCAATGCTGGAAGAGCTTGCAATTTATTCTTGAAGCAGTAGAAACTACTGAAATTTCCCAAGTGGGGGAATGAAATTGCCAATTAAAAAAAATATTTTCTGGCACTGAGGTGGGCTTTATTTGTACTATGTCAAGCTAAATCTCTAGATATTGAAAGACAAAAAAAACATAATTGGGAAATGTTCAGCAAAACAAAAGAGATATGACACAATATTAAAAAAGAAGAAATTGATACTTGATGAAGAAAATTTTTAGAGTCATAGATTTCAAAAAGTTTGCTTCTGCAACAGTCTGGTTGTGAAACTTATCATGACACCTGCAGGTCTATGTACCTAGTGTTAAATGTAAATTTTACTAAGTTGAGTTATTATCTAGTTACTAATAAAATGATTTTTATAATGAACTTATATTGGCAGATAATAAACTATTATAAAACTCGAAGGAACGTCAGAATTTGAGTCTTTCTGGCATAGCCATGATCAAATGAATTTTGATGGTTTTACTACATTATGCAACATATAAATAGAATTGACTTACTCTAAGACATGCCTGATGTTTGTCAATGAGATATTTTAAATGAAATTTCACAGAGAAATAATAGATTCAGTAATAGCTTTCATCAACACATTTACAAAATAGCTGAATCCACCATAATAGATGAATTCTATGTACATATATATGTATGCACATATATACATATATATACATACATACATGCATGCATATATATATATATATTAATGTTTCACAGGTAACATTTAATTTCAGATTTCCTTAGGCATTGTGATGCTGGTGTGTATGAATTTTTGTGTGTACATACACATATATTAATTTGATTTTACTGCTAATTAGAAGTGTAGACAATTTCTGACCCCTCTTACCCTATCAACATCTGGTGTTCACATCAACATGAATTGGAATTTTGTAGTGTTAAACATCAGTATCTGCTATGGTGACAGCATAGCTTACCGAGAGGAACAAGTCTTATGCCTGACCAGCAGGCTGCTCGTCCTCCTGTGGAGCTCGTGAGTAAAAGAATGAGGCGGGAGAGCAGGTCATGAAGCAACTCTGATTTATTCTAGCAAGCACTTTGATTATATAGTCTCTGCCAGCCAGCCCAGTGAACCATGGTAACACACACAAACAAACCCGAAGCTATAGTAATGAACACAAGCTGGAACTATAGTAACAAACACAAACCAAGGGTGGGGTCGTCCCTTCCAGCACCATCTTGTTCACCCTTCCCTGCACTGGACTCAGTTTACCTGATGTCCGTCAGTGTGGTGTCCCAGATGACGTGGCAGTCAGTGCCCCTAACAAGTATCACCACAGGAGTCAACAAATCCACATTTGAACCCATGACTAAATCTTAATACAGATCAGTGTGACGGCAGAAACATATTATATCATTTTGTTGGTGAAAAACTAATGGCCACTTTTTAGAATCCAAAGGAAGTTTTCTACCACATAATAACAGTTTTCTAGGACCATATTTTTACTTAACACTTTTGGTACTATCTATTTAAAATTTACAAGCCCACTAAAGAAAAAATTTACTACAGGGCACATAGTTCAATTTAAAAAAAAAATTATATCTTAACTGCTTTTGGAATAGTTAAAGAAACAATGAATATAAGTAAATTTAAGATAATCTGAGACCAGTTAATGCTTCTATGTGCTATTTTAGTCCCAGCCCTCACGTTTTCACTGTTACAAAAATGTCAGATGATTCTAGTTTTCCTATCAGATATACAAAGTTTAAATGTATTCTGTTTAGATCTGGTATCTGTTTAGACTTGTCCTATGTACAAATCTATCTATCTATCTATCTATCTATCTATCTATCTATCTATCTATCTATCTATCTATCTACCTATCTGTCTATGTATCGATGTCTATCTAATAGACATCGATACATAGACAGATAGGTAGATAGATAGATATAGATATAGATATACCTTAGTACAAATGTACTTGCATAAATCCTTTTCTCATTAAAAAGGTGAAGTCATATTTTAAATAATGTTCTTTTGTCATAGGATCATAGATCAAGATCTGAAAGAGTACTCTGAGGATATCTAATCCCACTCCCATATTTTACAAATAAGGAAATTGAGGTCCAGAGAAGTGGCAGGGCTGAGATCCATACTTATATCCCCCATACTCCCAATTCAGTACTCTCCATTGCAGCATTCATCGTCTGAACTTTACACACATCTGGTGTTTCAGTTGTGAAAACAAACAAAAAATATTGTATTATGAGAAAAGCATTGAGAGATGCAGAAGTTACCTAGAGAACAACAATAAGATGGAACTGGATGTTTTTAGGTAATTGGATTTTGTATTTTGTCCTTGAGTTCACTATCACATTGTTTTGCCTTCTAGTAAATTAAGCCTCTTTGCCACTTGAAATGCTATTGTTCAAGGAAGTAGAATACATGTTCTAGATAACAAGGACAAAGTAAACCAGGTAGATAGGTCCCTCTATATTTTTGATGAATTTCACATCTTGTAAAAAGGAAATTTGCTATACTAGTTGGACAAAACAGGTTAAAAAGGCGTGGGAATGAGTGTGAGGGGGAAATCAAAAATGCTAACCCCTGAAATTAACCAAAAAAACAGAAAATAAATAAAAAGTATCTTGGCATTCAACCAAGTATGGGAGTCAAACAAAATAGCACAGTGACTTGGAGAAAATATTCAATATTATTAATTTTGCCAGTATCAAGCTATATCAATATATGTCCTAAGTAGTGACTGAGTGGATTTCTTCCTGCTAGAAATAGTCAAGAGCCTAACAAAGTGCATTTCAACACTTGAGAATATCAAGGAGAATGAAGCATTATTTTTCTAGTCTCACACTTACTTCCCAATACCCTCTTTCTCAGAGTTATTCAATTATTCACCCTGTAGGGTTTCCATGTTTCTATATTGTTAAACTGAGGTTTCTAGAAAAGAATAACTACTATGACTCATTATCATTGGGGTCCTATGGATTACATTTGAAGGATGAATATTCCAATTAATGTAGGTCCTGAGTCCTTAATGTTACATCATTAACAAATGAGTCAATCAAACCCAATTAACCTTAATCAAAATCCTTACTGAAAATAAAAAGCAATTACATTATACGTATGACTCTACCAAAGAAACTGGATCACCCTCTTCCACAAAAATACTAAGTGATTGTGTGGAAAATGAACACACACTCAGACTTATGGTAGTAATAAAATAAGAAATACACACACACATATACACACAAACATATATACATATGTATAAACATACACATATGTATATATACAATATGTATATGTGTGCATATATACATGTGTAATTAGTAATCAGTTTCTCATCTTTTGTTTTACTAAGACATTATCAAATAGAATACATTTTCCACAAAATAACAAAATGCTCCCGTTATTCATCTTGTCCCAGTTATTAAACTGAATATTTTCTACTGTTTCATATAAAATGAACTTTTGAAGAACAAAACACTAAAAAGTGAACATAAAAAATTTAAAAAACCTTACATCATAGTGAAAAATAATTAATTTAGAAAAACTTCACCGAATTTTGATTACAAAAACAAGATCAATGAAGAGTGCCTACAGATTGCCTCTAGGAAAAAAATCTACTTCAACTTCCAGAAACAACATGCACTAACAATTCCAAGCAGACACACACACACACACACGCACACATACATACACACACACACGCACACACACACACACATGCACATGTCCTTCCAATAATTCTAGTCCCCCAAAACCTAACAAATTTCACAAGGGACTAGAGAAAGGACTTTTAAACATAAAATAAAAAATTCAAATAACGTAAGACTATTCTACATACACAGTAACCATAGAAAGAATTAGAATTAAGGGAAAAGTGAAGATAGAGATAGAACACAAAATGACACACCTCTATGTACTTTAACTTAGTCATCAATAATACAAAAAGATCAATGAATAAAAGTGATGAGTTTGATGCATTTCTAAAAAGATAAAAATAAAACAACAGTGAGTAGATTATCCAAGTTGCAAACACCTCAAAATTGAGAAACCCAAGCAAGTTAAATAAACTTATCAAGAAAGCACAATTATTACAATAAATTGATACATCTCTAGAAATAATGAAAATGAAAAACTGGAGGATAAATATGAGAAGAAAAGCAATAGAAGGACTGTTAAAATATTTTTTTCTAAAATTGTACAAGGGAACAATGCTTGAAATGGAACTTAAATAAAAGAAAAAAGGGACCATAGAGATGAAAACGCATGAAATAAATATTTCAACACCCTCCAGATGAATCAAAGAATTTTTATACATCACAGAATTAGATACAGAGAGAACGTATAAAAAGGAAATCAAAAACTATGAATACAGAGGAGAATGGGTGATGTATATTACCCATATAGTAATATATCAATAGTCAACAAGGAACAGAAAATAACTCCTCTCATCTCTCAGCAAGGATTAAAAAGATGCGAAAAGTGGCTACCACAGAGTAGATAAGATCATAAAGGAAGGGATGTAAAGAGAAGAAAAGCGAGTGAAAGATTTCAACTCAGTAGTGGGAGGAAGTTTTGTTTAAAAGCAATCTTCATTAGATATAGGACCTTAGAATTAGTATAAAATATATCCTTAAAACAATATAATGGAAACAATAAAACAATAGAATGGAAATGGAGAGGGAAATCACCTGAATAGGCATTTTTGAAATTTAAAATTTCAACACATGAGCAATGGCAATAGATAGGATGCTGGACCTGGAATAAGAAAGGCTTGTATCTTACCAGTCTGTGATATTTGCTATCTGTGTTACTAGCGACAAGTATTTAACCTCTGTCAAACTCAGTTTCCTCATCTTTATAGATGTTTTATAATACAGATGTTTTATAACAGGGAAAATAATAGCATCTACCATCCAAAGTTGTTGTGAGGATCAAATGAGAAAATGATTGTCATGAAATCTGGAAGCCCTAAACATTATTTAAATTCTAGTTAGTAGTAGTAATAATAATTATTGTAGTAATTGCAGTAGCAGTAGCAGTAGTAGTAGTAGTAGTAATAGTAGTAGTAGTAGCAGTGGTAGTAGTGGTAGTAGTGGTAGTAGTAGTAAATACAAAATAAGCTTAAAAGAGTTCATTTTGAAATTAAAGAAGAAATAGATAAATTGGAAGTTTAAATGACTGAACCATTCTAAAAGCCAGTTCTATGAAAAAAAATAAAAAAGTATATAAAGCTAATGAATGTGGTTAAAAAATAGAGCAGAAAATAAAATCAATGAAATATATGTGTGTAATCACAACAAAATCAGAAGAAATAAAATGATTGGTATGATTTAGTACACACAGATGTAAACTAAATAAAGTAAGAACATTGAAGAAAGAAATGATTACCTTCCAAAATGTAAAATACTGAAAGTAAGTGAAGATCAAATAATAATATAAATAAATGTTTTGGAAGAGGAAAAGGAACTAGGTAAATTAAAAAGACAACAACAAAAACAAAAGCTACTGGAGAAAAAATGGTTTATAATCTCCCTAAACAAACAAACAAATGAACAAAAAACCCTCTACATTATGCTAATTCTAAGGCCACTATATCCAACTAAAGAGTATATTTTTCCCCTTACGCTTTATTTTGAGCAAGACCTCCTCCTACCATTGAGATGAAATCTCTTCCTTTCTTCCTTTCTCTGTAAAACTCTGATGCCAATAGTTTATAATATAATTTTATGAAGTTATAAAGAATAGTTGATGTGTGGGGGCAGAGCTAAGATGGCAGAGTAGAAGAATAGACCTGCTCTAGCTCTCATCTCATAGCCCATAAAATATCTGTAAAAATGACTCTAAACAAATTACAGAGCAGCAAAAGCCACAAAATGACAGAGGGAAAGAGATTTCCAGCCCAAGAGAGTCTGGAAGGCCAAAAAGAAAGGTCTATCACAGTGGGCATGGAGTGGATCCCAGTCCCAACTTGACCATGCTGCATGGATAGGACTGGAGCAGGCTTCAAGGCACAGCATCACAGGTAGCAGCTGCAGTTCCCAGATTCCTTAACCCACAAAAGCCAATGAATGATAGCTTCAAATATCACTAAGAAAGCTCTTTTGCCAAGGTGAAAGGGGAGAGTGGTCTGGACTCCATCTCAGGGAGGCAGTAGCATCCACCTCTGGAACTCTCTGCTTAAATACCCTGGGGGAAATCCAGTGGCTGACTGGGGTGTAAGTTTGAGTGGCTGTCCTGGGGTAAGGAGGAACACTGATGTTGTGGAGGTGATAGAGACTCTGGTGAGAGAATCCTACTCATAGATCCTGGGCAGAAAAGAGTGATTGTAGTTGCTCAAAGACCACAGTGCAGGCCATGGTAGGAATAAACCCCTCTACCTTGATTGTGCCACCATAGAGGAATTCAGAACTTATAGGTCCCTAGAATAGATCCCTGACTTGACAAAGGACTCAAAAGTCAAGAAACTGCCTGGGAAAATGACCCAAAAAGGGAAAAAAAAATAACAACTATAGAAGGTTGCTTTCTTGATGAAAAGGTATTTTCTTCCATTCTTTCAGGTGAGGAAGAACAAAGCATCAGAGGAATGAGGAAAAAGAGAGAAGAGGAAAATGAGGAAAGAGAGGAAAAAATGAGAGAAGAGGAAAATGAGGAAAAAGAGGAAGAACAAAGCATCAGAGGACAGAGAACCATCAGAGGAAAACATCAAAGAAAAGAATTATATATTCAAAACTTTCAAAAAACGCAATGGTCTCAGGTCATGGAAGAGCTCAAAAGGGATTTTGAAAATTAAGAAAGACAGGTGAAAGATAAACTGAAAAGAGAAATGAGAGTGATGCAACAAAATCATGAAAAGCAAGTCAACCACCTGCTAAAGGAGACCCAAAAAATGCTGAAGAAAATAACACCTATAAAAATAGATTCACTCAAATGGCAAAAGAGGTCCAAAAAACAACGAGGAGAAAAATGCTTTACAAGCAGAATGGGACAAATGGAAAAGGAGGTACAAAAGCTCACTGAAGAAAATAGTTCTTTGAAAACTAGAATGGAGCAGATGGAAATTAATGACATTATGAGAAACCAAGAAATTACAAAATAAAATGAAAGAATGAAAAAATAGAAGATAATGTGAAATATCTCATTGGAAAAACAACTGACCTGGAAAATAGGTCCAGGAGAGATAATTTAAAAATTATAGGTCTACCTGAGAACATGATTAAAAAAAAAAATAAGCTTAGACATCATCTTCCAAGGAATTACCAAGGAAAACTGCCCTGATAATCTAGGCCCAGAGGGTAAAATAGAAATGGAAATAATTCACCAAAAGGAAAACTCCTAGGAATATTGCAGTCAAATTTCAGAGTTCTCAGGCCAAGGAGAAAATATTACAAGCAGTCAGAAAGAAACCATTCAAGTATTGTGGAAATACAATCAGAATAACACAAGATTTAGCAGCTTCTACAGTGAGAGATTGAAGGGCTTGGAATATGATATTCCAGAGGTCAAAGGAGACAGCATTAAAACCAAGAATCACCTCCCCAGCAAAACTTAATATAATACTTCAGGGGAAAAATGGAATTTCAATGAAATGGAGGACTTCCAAACATTATTGTTGAAAAGACCAGAGTTGAATAGAAAGTTTGACCTTCAAATACTAGAATCAAGAGAAGCATGAAAAGCTAAACAGGAAAGAGATGTCTTAAGTAACTCATTAAAGTTGAACTGTTTACATTCTTATATGGAAAGATGTTATTTATAACTCATGAGACCTTTTTCAGTATTAGGGTGGTTAGAGGGAATATGTGTGTGTGTGTGTGTGTGTGTGTGTGTGTATGGGTACATATATATGTGTATATTATAGATATATTGGTTTGTATATGTACATAAGTGTGCGTGTGTGTATATATATATGTATATATACATACATATACACATATATACATATACGTACATACATATGTTATATATATGTGTAAACAGAGGACACAGAGTGAGCTGAATATGAAGGGAAAATATCTAAAAAAGTATTGTTTAATGGAATGTACTAGGAGTAAGAGAAAGGGAGAGGTAGAATATAGCAAATCATCTTATATCAAAGAGGGAAGAAATAGGTTTTACAATGGATGGGAAGAGGGGGTAGATGAAAGGAAATAATTGAGCCTTACTCTAATGGGATTTGGCTTAAGGAGGGAATAGCACACACACTCAACTTGATACGAAAATCTGTTTTACCCTGCATGAAAGCAAGGGGTAAAGAGAGAGGACAGGGAAGATAAAAAAAGGAACTGCAAATTGGGGAAAGAGATAATCAGCGGCAAACACTATTGTGGGTGGACAGGTCAAGGGAGAGAATGGAATAAATGAAGGGAAGGATACAACAGAGGGAAATGTGGTTAGTCTTTTACAAAATAAATATTATGGAAGTGCTTTGAGTTATTACACATGTATAACCTATATTGAATTACTTGCTTTCTCAATGTGGGTGGATGGAGAGGGAGAGAGAGAATGTGGAACTCAAAGCTTTAAGAATGAATGTTAAAAATTGTTTTAGCATGCAACTGGAAACTAAACTACACAGTCAATGGAGTATGGAAATCTATTTGTTCCTACAGGAAAATAGATGGGAAGGGGGTTGTTAAAAGGGTGGGCAATAGAAAGGGGACAGACTAGAGGAAGAGGTACATGGGGTGCATGCTGTCCTGGACTGGTGTATGGGGAGAGATGGGGAGAAAATTTTCAGTTCAAATTCTTATGAAAATGAATGTTAAGAATTGAAAAATAAATAAATTCTATATAAAAAAAACAATGAACAGTTGAGGCCAATTCTACACAAATAGTTGTTGTTTTTAATTTTGACAACAAAGCATGCTATCAAACTCCTTGTACAAGATGGAGTCATAATATTTAAATTAGGGAAGAAAAATAAAATTGAAGTAAAAAGTAAAAGCAAAAAAACAATATGATAAACAAATACCAATTCAGTAATTTTAAATACAGTCAAACAGACTACTTTTTCAAAATTCACTTATTGATACAAAGTTAGATTTATATAAAGGATGGAAAAGTGATTATATATCTGCATATGAATGTATGTATGTATGTATGTATGTATGTATGTATACAATTTTTCTTGAGGGGAGAAGGCAAGGCAATTGGGATTAAGTGCCCAAGAGCACATAGCTAGTAATTTTCATGTGTCTGAGGTCAGATTTGAACTCAGGTTCTCCTGACTCCAATTCCAATGCTCTATTCAATCTTTTCAAACTCTAAATGCTATGACCCATCATAAGGGCGCTACCTTTGTTTAAGTCCAAAACACACTACCCATGACTTATTATAATACCTTTATTAGTTGGGGGTCACAAAATCTATATGAGGGTTTGGGTGAAGTTATAGTTAAATAATGTTTCTTAGTTCTTTTGTTCTTCTAATTTTTAAGTACCAAGTTCTTTAATAAGCTACAAATTCAACATCAGTTCAATTGTGTTACAAAGGTGCTGAAAAACCCAGATAATGAAATCTTTAGCTACATTAAGAAAGAAATAATGTCCAAGACAACTGCAATGTTACTTCTATCATATTGTGTCTTGGTGTAGGCTAATGTGGTTAGGTCCAGTCATTATATTATAGAAGAAATATAAGCATGGAGGATCATTAATAGAAAAGGATTACCCAGAGGGATAAAGGACTTGAGAACATTCCATCGTTCGTTGGAGGTTCTGAGGATATAATACATAAGGACATAATATCTTCAAATTGGATATATATATAAATATGTATATATAAATATGTATGTATACATAAAAACATATGTACATATACATATACATGAATATACATATATAACTACGCACACAAATATGTGTGTGTCCACATAAATAATGTGAGTCCCAGAGTTCAAGGTCATACACAAGTGCTAAATATTTGGAGAACTGTCATATGGGCATAGGATTTATGTTCCTTTCTTTCTTTTCTTTTGTTTTTGTTTTTGTTTTTGTTTTTCTGCTTGACTTTAGAGCACAAAACAGGAAACTGGGAGGAAGTTTTAGAGGAATAGAAGATTTAGGCTTCAAATAAGGAAAAAACAAAACAAACCATTTTCCTCCCTATTAATGCTTTCAAAAAGTGGAATGGTCTTACCTTGGGAGGCAGTGAGTTCCTACTTCCTGGAGGTCTTTGATCAGAGTCTGTTCAACCATTTGTCAGTTTAGTAATGGAAAGTATTCTAATTCCACTATAGGTTGGGCCTTTCAGAACCTTTCTAGTTGTGATAAATCTATGACTAAGAACAATAAAATGACACAGGAGTAGGACTATATAGCACTGCATTGTCATATGATAAATATGGAGACAGAAATATTGAGTTAATAATGTTTCACACTGGATCATTATCAATGGTTCGTTTCTAAATTTAAAAGCATCAGTCATTTTTTCCATCCCTTCCCTTCTCTCTAAACTGATCTAGATACCTAGTTTCTTTTTCAATTGAAGCAAGTACAACTTGCACAAATAATTACTACCCTTGCATCCTGTATGTGTAACAACACACTGTAGTTTATAACTTGAGCAATAGATGAGCTCTGCAAAGTGAGATTGCAATTGATTTAATGAAATGCAGACTGAAGAGAGAGGTGAGAAGAAGGCCTTTAGGCTTAGAAACTGAGGCTGGATTGTAGGAAAAGGACAAACTGTTTATTTCCTTTATTTACATCAATCTTAAAGAACAGTAAGTGTTTTGGTTGATTATTTCATATGATCATACTACTTGGTATTTCTGTAAGAGTTCTACTTTCAAGTCTCAAAATGCTTGACCAATATTTTCCCTCTCTGTCATAATCTCTGTTTCTGAAAGTCTCAGGCTCCTCTCCCCACATTTTACAGATGGCTGAAACAGTGAGATAAGAAGAAAAATAAAATCTTAGTCACACATGGATTCAGTGTCAGAATTGGGAAGAAATCCCTGATTTAATGCCAATAAATTATAACTTTTCCTTACTATTTTGCTTTGACTTTTCTTATTTCTCTGCACTTGAGGGGATAAGGGGTCATCATAAAACAAATGTTAGACACTTAGATAATAACATTTGTGACTTCCACTAGGGCAGCATGATGAGACTTCAAATTGTTACAAGCAACACTTTCATTAGAGGTGGAATATTGAAGAATCTCTCTCTCTCTCTCTCTCTCTCTCTCTCTCTCTCTCTCTCTCTCTCTCTCTCTCTCTCTCTCTCTCTCTCTCTCTGTCTCTCTCTCTCTGTCTCCCTGTCTCTCTGTCTTTCTCTCTCCTCTCCTCTCCAGAAAATGCTCTTTGTTAGTCATAGTACTACTTATATCCACTGTCATACACTCAAAGACTATAGCTTCATTGTGATTTACAGAGGAAATGGCAGCTGTCACCTTCAAAATGGATGAGGAGCAGAATCTGTCATGAACTTTGAGAACTTAATATATCACTAAAGACAGTTAATTTAGCAGCCATGACCCATGTAGGCAGCTGAATTAATAGCGATTCTACTCTGGAGCAGTGTACCCTCTTGCTTCACAATCAGAGTACAAATTAACCCTGTGATTTCAGCAACATTCCCAATTATCTTTTACGGGTGTTCTTACTCTCTTATGGCATTCTTGTCTACTAATTCATTGATTGAAACAGATGATCCCTCTCTTTCAAAACAAACTTTATTTACCTTGGATAAACCACAAGTTGTATCATGGGGCATATCATTCACCATCATGAAGTACTGTGGAACTGTTTAAAATATTTTAAAGAAGCAATAGAAATAGGGATCAGAGAGTCACTAAATTTCAAATCTAGAAGGAAACTCAGAAATAATGAAATCCAATCCATGGCTGAAATGTTATTTAATCTAAATTATGCCTGAAACAGAATTGTTTCTACAAAATGTCCAACATTTAGCCTTTGTGTGAACATTTATAATAAGGGAGACCATTTCAAGTCTAAAATGTAGCAGATTCTACTTTTCAATATTTCTAATTTGTGAGTTTTTTTCTTTATATCAAGTTTAAAATTGCTTCTTTGCAATGTCTATCTTTTGCTCATTGTTCTTCCCTGAGGAATTAAGTTGAATAAGTATAAGCTTACATCCACACAGCAGACTTTCAAATGCTAGAGAACAACTTTCATCCTTCCCTTCTCTAGTCTCAACTCAGTCAATATCTTTCAAGAACTCTTTACATGGAATGAACTCCAGGTCTTTGACCATTTTAGTTCCTCACAGTTGGATGATCTCCAGGTTATAAATATTTCTAAAATGTATTTTCAGAATTGAATAAATAATGTAGATGTGGTATAAACTCCCTTCAACGTCATCACATACAGAATTTGACCATTCAGTATTGACCCAGTTATTCTCTTTCTCTTATTTTTAGGGGAAGCTTCTTGCAGTGATTCATTCTTCTGATGATGTTCTTAGCAGGCGTTACAAAATGATTGTTGCTGTGCATGCAAGGTACTCAGGCAGGAGGGAAACACAAAATGCCAGAAAAATCTCTAACAAACCCTCAGAAAGTGATTTGTTTTTCGGAGAAAGATAGATTAAACTGTAATGTGAATCATTTTATATGCTGGTTGTTGGCTTTTCTCCTACTTCAGAAAAACAGAGGCTTGAAAACACTACCTTGGGCTCATATCTTTGTCTATTTTGTTCTTTGCCAAACTCTAGAAAGTAAAGCCAATACATTATTGGATCCAAGTTTGTCTTACAGAATTATTTCATTTGATTAAAAAAAGGAGATAATGAAAATTGTTCCAGTTCTAAATGTGTTCTTCTGTAACTATAACAATTTTTAGTATTATTAATGTACTTGTTATATTTCTGTGGCAGAATTATAATTTAAATATAAATATTCAAACACATTTGTAATACACACATAGATATACATACTTGCAAATGTTGCATATAGAAGGCTATTTAAAATATGTTGTTAACAAAATATCTTTATTAATTTTTTTGTTTCTATTCCATGACTGTGCTTTCATCTGTATAGGGATCTCCATGTATGGAAACTTCCTCCACCAAGGGACCATTTCTCTGAGGGTTGACAGGGCACTAAGGGGTTAAAGTAACTTTTCCATGTCAAGTACCTGGGATGCATTAAAAGTAGTTCTTGAACCCATACATTCCTAAATCTCATACTAGCCCTTCATCTATTACACCATGCTGTCTCTCCAGAGATTTCTGTTCTACAAGAAATGGATCACAATACATACTATTTTATACATACTACTGAATAAATTTGAAAAACTATGAAAGTAAAAAGCAAATGCCATTTAAAATTGATCCTTCTAGTAAAATGTCTTTTTTTTAGACTTCATTATTCACTAGTATTTCTTTAACTGTATTTGACAATGAAATTAATAATCCTATTAATTTTCCAGAAGTGTAATGAAAACAAAATCTTTTTTGTGATCTTGGAATTTTCTATGTATGAGTGAATCAATAAAGCTTTAAATAAATTTATTCCCCTCTCTTTAGCTATGAAGTTGTTCTCTGTTTCTTCCTTGAGGATGATCACTTAGCTATTCAAATTTCAGAGATTTTAATCACTCTTCTTCTATAAGAATGCTGGATGCCAGAAATATTATCAGAAAAGAGAAAAAATAAACAAATCAAGAGATATGATGACTGTCTTCAATTGTTTGAAATGATTTAAATAAAAGAAAAATTGCACTTTACATTATCACAGTGATTCTAAAAGGCATAGATGAGGTGGGAGTGTACTCTAGGCATGGAGCTTTGTTTGTGCAAAATCATAAAGATGAGAAAAGGAATGGAATATATTGACAAAAGCAAAGAAGTGGTGTAGATTTCAAAATTCAAAGTAGTTCCAGTTTGATGACAATATAGTGTGCATGAAGAGGAATTATGTACAATAAAGTGGGGAAATTAAGCTAGAGGCAATTTATTAATAATTTTAGAAAGAATTTGAATCTGATCCCATTGTAGAGAGAGACCTAAAATTAACTGACCTTCTTGAGCAGGTTGGGGAATGGGGAGAAGGGGAGGACAATATAAAATATGCACTTTAGAAATATCATATTTGTATCGATGTGAGATCTATGGAAACTAGATTAGAAATAAGAGAGATCACTTGACATGGAGTAAGGAAGACCTGAACCCAAATCCAACTTGAAACATTGATTTGATATATGACCTTGGGTAAGTCATTTAATCTCTATTTGCCTCAGCTAGTTTCCTCAGCTATAAAATTGAGATGATAATAATAGTAACTTACAATTGTTGTGAGAATCAAATGAAACATTTGTAAACCTATTAGCATAGTTTCTGTCATATAATAGGCATTATATAAATACTAGCTATTATAAGCATCATCACCATTACAATCATCATCATCATCATTATTGCATGGATTACCTAAATGTGGCTTGAGTAGAAGCATGGATAGATATATCTGTAAATTCTCCATTCCTTGCTAGGAGAAAGTTTGATTTTTGCCTGGAGGGGAACAGCAAAAATGATCAACACTTTGGATATGTTTTTTTTTTTTTTTCTGAGAGAGAGGGCTATGAGATTAAACTATATATACACCATCACCACCACCACCCTTAAAAACTGCTATTCTAGGATAATGATTTTCTTTTAAGTTAAGGGAACTTGGTGCAACAGGGTCTTTTAAAAGTGAATGGGGGTGTGGAGCCACGATGGCTGAGAAGAAGGACACACCTCTAGAAAATATCCTTCCACAGCCCATAAAATATCTGTAAAAAATGACTCTAAACAAATTATAGAGCAACAAAAGGCACAAAATGACAGAGTGAAAGAAATTTCCAGCCCAAGGCAGCCTGGAGGGTCAACAGGAAAGGTCTATCACATCAGACGTGGAGTGGAGCCCAGCCCACACCAGCCTTGGCCACGACACTGTAGGGACAGTACTGGAGCTGCTTCAAGGCACCACCAGCAGCAGCTGCCATTCCCAGATTCCTCAAATCACCAAAGCCAAAGGCAGCTTCAAACGTCAGTGAGAGAAAACTCTTTCACCTGAGTGACAAGGGAAAGAAGCAGTCTAGCCCCTGCCCCAGGCAGCATCATCTTCCATTTGGAGGCTTGATCTAAAGATCCTGGGGGAATTGAGCTGCTAATCAGGATTTCATCCCTGAGTGGTGGCCCTGGGATAAGGAGGAGTGCTGGCTGGTGTGGTTGAGCTGGTGGAGGCTCTGGAGAGGGAGTTCTACTGGAAGATCCTGGGCAAAAAAGAATGTTTGTAGTTACTCCCAGTTCAGAGTACAGGTGAGGAGAGGAGTAAACTCCTCTCCCTTGATTAGGCCACCTTGGAGGAACTGAAAACTTACAGGTCCTCACAGTATACCCTCTTCTTGAAAAAGAACTCAAAAGTCAAATAACAGGCTGGGAAAATACCCAAAATAGGGAAAAAAGAATAAGACAATATAAGGTTGCTTTCTTGGTGAGCAGATATTTTCTTCCATCATTTTGGATGAGGAAGAACAATGCATACCATCAGAAGAAGACCTAAAAATCAAGGCTTCTGCATACAAAACCTACAAAATAAAAATGCAATGATCTCAGGCCATAAGAGAAGTTGAGGAAAAATTGGGAAGAGAAATGAGAGTGATGTAAGAAAATCATGAAAAGTGAGTCAACAGCTTGCTAAAGGAGACCAAAAAAAAGGCTGAAGAAATCCATATCTTTAGAAAGAGACTAACCCAAATGGCAAAAGAAGCCCAAAAAGCCAATGAGGAGGAGAGTGTTTTAAAAAGAAGAATTAGTCAAATGGAAAAGAACGTTAAAAAGCTCAATGAAGAAAACAGTTCTTTAAAAATTAGAATGGAGCAGATGGAAGCTAATGACTTTATGAGAAACCAAGAAATTACAAAACAAAACCAAAAGAATGAAAAAAATAGAAGACAATGTGAAATATGTCATTGGAAAAAACAACTGACCTGTAAAATACATCCAGGTGAGACAATTTAAAAATTATGGGACTACCTGAAAGCCATTATCAAGAAAAAGCCTAGATATCATCTTTCATAAAATTATCAAGGAATACTGCCCTGATATTCTGGAACCATAAGGTAAAATAAATATTAAAAGAATTCACCAATCACCTTCTGGAAGTGCTCTGAAAAGAAAAACTCCTAGTAATACTTTAGGCACATTCCAGAGTTCCCAGGTCAAGGAGAAAATATTGCAAGCAGACAAAAAGAAACAATTCTAGTATTGTGGAAATACAATCAGGATAACACAGGATTTGGCAGCTTCTACATTAAGAGATAGAACAGCTTGGAATATAATATTCTAGAAGTCAAAGGAACTAGGATTAAGGGCAAAAATAACCTACCCAGCAAGAGTGAATAAAATACTTTAATGGGAAAAAAATGGTCATTCAATGAAATAGAGGACTTTCGTGCATTCTTGATGAAAAGATCAGAACTGAATAGAAAATCTGACTTTCAAACACAAGGATTAAGAGAATCATGAAAAGGTAAACAAGAAAGAAAAATCATAAGGGACTTAGTAAAGTTGAATTGTTTACATTCCTACATGGAAAGATAGTATTTGTAACTCTTCAAATTTTTCTCAGTATTTGAGTAGTTGTAGGGATTATACACTATACACTATACACATACACACACATATACACACACACACACATATATATACTACATATATATACTACAAACTATATATATTTATATATGTGTATAAATATATAGACAGAAGGCATAAGAGTGAGCTGAATAGGAAGGTATCATATCTAAAAACATGAAATTAAGGGGTAAGAAGGGAATATAATGGGAGGAGAAAGAGAGAAATGGAATGGGGCAAATTATCTCTCATATAAAAAGCAAGAATGAGTTTTTCAATGCAGGGAAAAACAGGCAGGTGAGAGGGAAAAAGTGATGCTTACTCTCATCACATTTGGCTTAAGGATGGAATAACATGCACCCTCAATTTGGTATGAAAATATCTTACTCTACAGGAAAGTAGGGAAGAAAGGGATAAGTGGAGTATGTGAGAGGGATGATAGAAGGGAGGGCAAATGAGAGGAAGGAATAATTAGAGGCAAATAATTTTGAGAAGGGATAAGGTCAAAAGAGAGAATAAAATAAATGGAGGGCAGGATATGATGGAGGAAAACACAGTCTTTTACAACATCACTATTACGGAAGTCTTTAGCAAAAATGCACATATACAGCCCATATTGAATTGCTTGCCTTTTCATTGGGGATGGGTGGGGAGAGAAGAAGGGAGAGAAGTTGGAACGCAAAGTTTTAGGAACAAATGTTGAGAATTGTTTTTGCATGTACCTGGGAAATAAGAAATACAGATAATGGGATAAAGAAATCTATCTTGCCCTACAAGAAAAGAATGAAGATGGGGATAAAGGAAGGGAAGGGTGTGATAAAAGGGACGGTAGATTGGGGGAAGAGGTAATGAGAATGCATGGTGTTTTGGTGTGGGGGAGGGGAGAGATGGGGAGAAAATTTGAAACTCAAAATTTTGTGGAAATGAATGTTGAAAACTGAAAATAAATAAACTGCGGGGAAAAAAAGTGAACAGGGCATCTTACTATTGTCTTCGTTGCCTTGACTCCTTCCTACAAAACTCAAGTTACATAAGAGACTATCAAAAGTGGTGAAGAACAAATTAACCTATGTATTCAAGCAAGGACAAACAGAAATCACAGATGGTATATAAATTTGAATATACCAGCCAATACATAAAATAAATGGGTTCTTCTTCTAGGAGTGAGATATCCTACCTAAAGAAATGTGGATTTACTCAATTTTTTTTTTTTAAATATAAAGCTGGAAAGTCATAGGCATGTCAAAGAGCTACCTTTCCCCTCTATGTCTTCTTTGCAAAACCTGTTCTTCCCACAGACCTCTCCCTGAAGGAAATTTAGAATGTGTGTCCTTTCCAAAGCTCTTGAGTCAAAAGAAGTATTCATTGCTGAATCATTATTCTTTCCAACAAATAAGGAGAATCTAATGCAAATGCTTCAGGATCAAAGCTAGGTTTGCAAATAAAGTACATGGGGATTTGACTGAGAAAGAGGAAAAGGTACATGTGATCAGTATATAGTCAATGAAGAAAAGTTGTAAGGAATTTCTAAGAGACCAGCAGTACTACCAGATTGTAGAGCAGATTAATACATTTTAAATTTCAGAACCATTTTTATTCTCAGATGAGGGAGGAGAATAGAAAAAACATGCAAGAAATGGTCATTGTAAGAATAATAATTATAAAATGAGGTGTAAAGAACACTTTTGTGGCAAGCAATCACATGACTTATGTAAGATAATTTCAGAATCATAATATTTTCAAGGTTTTAGGAGTCATTTATTCCAATTTCTTCACTTCAAAAACGAGGAAACTTAGGTCAAGGGAGGTTAAGTTCATCATTTAAAGTGGCAAAGTATTTAATAAACATCATAGAGTGATCATTCTCAAACTTCAAAGTAATGAACTAGGTATCTACTGTCTCCAATAGTGTTTTTATCTTATAAGTAGTCAATCTCTTTTATAATCACTTAATCCCATTCTCTTAAGACTCTCTTTCACTTCTACAGAAACAACATGAGAACATCTTGAGAAGAAATCAGTGGGCCTGATGATGCCAGAGGGGTAATTCATTTTGGTTACATGAGTTTCTATATGTCTTCCCTTTTGCTAATGCTATAAATATTCACTCTGTGCACTAACACTATGTATATTGGTGGGAGAATGTGACCGAGGTTTATCATATGGAAAAATATCTTGCAGCTACATTTCTTATAATGACATTTTAATGAATGTCTTTGATTTGGCCTAATCACATCTTCTTGGTGACTATAAAAGGGTAAATATATTAGTGAGGTCTAATGAATTATACTGGTTGAAATAAAGACCCACAGTATACCTTGAACTGAGATAATCACTTCAGGTGTGCCAAATACATTCATGTTGGGCAGAGTTGCTCTAGAAGGTCCTACATTCCTCTTTGTATTAGAAGCTAGAATCAAGTTACTTAAACTGTCACTCACAGATATTTTACATTTCATCACCTTGTCTTTTGCCTTATCCATTCCATTAACTACAAACTCTGTGTTCCCTGCTATAACTTTTGGAAGACCTATCTCAACTTGAAAACTTGAGTAAAGACATTTATGATCTCTTCTCCCACCTATACTTTCCCCAGAATACTAAGAACTATTAGCTTGTAAAGACAAGATGGAGAGAAAGACACTTCAATCATAACTGTGATTGTGAATGGTATGAATTCTCCCATAAAATGGAAGCAGATAACAGAGTGGATTAAAAACCATGATCCTAAAATATATTGTTTACAAGAAGTATATTTGAAGCAGTGTGATACACACAGAATGAAGGTAAAAACCTAGAGCAGAATATATTATGTTTCAACTGAAGTAAAAAAAAAAAAAAAAAAAAAAAAGCAGGGGTAGCAATCCTGATCTCAAAGTAAAAGCAAAACTAGATCTAATTAAAAGAGATAAGCTGCATCCTAGCTATTTTGTTTTTAAGTAGTCTATTCTTTGGACAAGATGCTTGTGAAAAATCATTTTTTCCACTCAAAACACTTTAAAGAGCTACTAAAAGCTTATATTCTAGTTCTCTCCTGTTTCTCCTCTTTACATTATTAAAGCTTAAATCAAATATGTAGTTTTACAAAAGCAAAATCAATGACTATTGCTTGATAGTGATATTTAAGGTTTGAAAATTTTAAAGGGATATGTTGGGGTACTGTACCTAATTTCTTTTTTATTGTTATATAAGTTCAGTTATATTTACATTACAGACTACTATTCCAGGAAGTTCATCTTTTCTTTTCCTTTTGTTGTTCTTTCGATTTTTGCTGGCCCATTTTTAAAAAGTGACCTGTTTTGTTTCCTCCAGTTTAACTTTTAGCCATCTTCCTTAACCATTGTCCTAAGTTTCACTTCTTTTTTTCCTGAGCAGTATTTGTCTCCCCACCTCTTTCCAATTATTCTCTCCATGCTAACTTTTGCTATTATGAATAGCCATTTCAAAAGTCACCAAATACATCAAGGCACAATTTGTGGCCACTAATAGAAGAGGCTTGAAAAAAGTGCCCTTAAGTACCAGTTTGCTGAAGGACTAGACTGTGGGGGAAGCCAGACAAAGTACAAAAATCTACCAAAGGGGGAAAAAAGAAGAAGGAAATTCACTGTAAGTAAAGTTAAAGCAATAGGTTCAATCTTCATTAATGCTGACATTAGTCTTCATGATTTGTCTGCAGTCTGTGGCAAAGAGCCAAGAAATCCCTCAATCTCACTTCAATTATTGCCATGCACATGATTGTTACTGACCTCTGGAGTAGACTGGAATGTGTTTGTATGAAAAATTCCATTATTAGTTTTGCTCAAATCAGACTCACTCTTCAGAGCTCAGCTGAAGGTTAACACCTTCCATGAAGATTGTTTTGACTGCTGCAGTCCACAAAGAACTCTCTCCTCTTCATATTCCAGTAATACTTTATGATATCCTTGTATCACCATACACATGGTATGCCAGTAGCACATGCACCTGTTTTTAAAATCTTCTAATCAGAAATGTAAATTCCTGCAGTATACATGAGTCAACTCCTTTAGAGGACACACCTAATTTCTTCCTAGAAAGTATGAACGACCCCTCCCCAAGGCTACATATCATAGGATCACTGATCTTGTGCTGGAAGCGAATTTATAAGTCATTGGATCCAATCCCTTCATTTGTCTATGAGGAAACTGATATCCCAAGATACTGAATGACTTATCTGAAGTCACACAGTAAATGATAGAAATCTAAAATTTGAGTTAAGGTCCTCACTCAATCCAGAGTTATTCCCACTATGTCATTCTGCCTTCTAGTCACCCATCTTTCCCAGATGTGTGCAGTAAAACGGGAGAAGGAAGAGAAATCAGTGAACTTATAATTTTGAGCCCCCTTAAGTAAATTGTAATTATTACCTGCAAAATAAAATGTTTTGCCATGGAAAACCTTCCACAATCTAATTCTTATCTAGTTTTCCATTCTCGTATCACAGAATTCCCTCCCAAGAACTTTACACTTTGACAAAAATGGATTGTTCAAAGTATTCCCTGTTTTTGGAATGTTATTTTAGACCCTTGTCAACTTTATAATAGAGTGATGACCTTAGCAACCAACTCATCCAAACCCCATATTTGTAATTTCATTTTACTTCTACAAAAATAGAAACTGGTTTCTACAGAGCTCAAATAACACATGGTAAATAATCAGCAGACCTGGGATTAGATGCCAGGCTCCTTGATTTGCAGTTCACTGATTTTTCTATTACACAGCAGGAGTCAGCAACTCTGATAATGTATTTACTTCAGGTGTTGCACTCATTCCAGGACTCTGGGGTTCAAATAGCTCTTACATCTGACAGTAGATGTCCTCAAGCTGCTTTGGCTTTGAGAGGTTTGGAAGTCTTCATGTTTATGTACTACTGGACCTGCTTTATTTCTGCTCAAAATCGCTGCATTTTTCTCCTCTAGGCAAGCAGTCTTTAATTAAGTGTTTAGCCTAACACTGTTTTATTTTATTTTCTGGGGCTAGATTCTGCTAGTACTATGGGCAAAATCTGAGGGAGAATTACTCTATAAGAAAGGTATTCATCCTTTCTTCTTTTGTGTCAGAAAAGATAAAGACTAGTAAAGGCCTCCTGAACTGATACTGAAAGCTTAAAAGGACCTTAGATGTCATCTATGTAGAGATGGTCTGGAAGTGGAAAGGTGCTCAGAAACCATCTTATCCAACTTTTTCATTCTTGCAAATTAGGAAAATGAGATCCAAGGAGTTTAAGTGAATGGCTAAAGGTCAGAAATAGAAAGTTTGCTGTCCAAAGGCAGCATTTGAATTTAGGACCTCTGACTCCAGAGCTAGTGCTTATTTCAGTCTGTCATATTACTCCCCACCTGGTGTAGTTCTATGGCATGTTCTAGAAATAAAAAAATCAGTCTCTGTCTTGGTTACCATAGAACTCACTGTTTTCAACAAGCTTCCATGTATAACATTTTGCAATAAAGCACTAGAACTTTGGTAGAAAAGTAAAATGGTATCTAGTGGATAGAGTGCCTGGTCTAGAGTCAAATCGATCCTCAGAAATGTACTAGTTGTATAACGCTAAGCAAGTAATTTAACCTTCACTTCCTCATCTGTAACCTGAGCTAGAGAAGGAAATGGCAAATCACCCCACTATCTTTGTGAAAAAATCTTAAATGTGTTCATGAAGAGACCAACACAATCTAAACTGAACAATGAGAAAAGGGCAAAATAAATATGGTAAAAAACTACTTTCAACAATTATACCTCAGTAGTAAATTGTATGTAAATGCTGAATCTTTTTTATACATACATATATACACACATATGTATAAATAGTATATGTGTGTATATATGTATTTTATATATATATATGTATATGTATATATATATATACATATACATATATATATATATTTTCTACAAAGCACTTTATTACAAACATGAAAAACATCAGAATAGAAATGATGAAATGCTAAGGTTATTCAAATGATAGTGTCAAACGAAAATTGAATGAGTTATGGTTTTAGAGTCATACTTGTCCACAGAATTGAGTCTGAGTAACATTGATAGAAATAATAACTCTTTGAAAACAGATCTCAAATAACAGCAGATTCCTCCCTAGGGAGTGTCTCTATGTATCAATTCAATCCATTCTAAACCGCAACTCCCAAAATATATTGTGTTTCTATTATGTGTAAAACATTGTTATATGTTTAGGACAATAAGGTAGAAAGAAAATTAGTTTTTGCCCTAAAAAAACCTAAATTTGAAATAGGGACTGATGCAATGTAATGGGGCCATTTACCAGTGAGAACCCAGTCCTTGAAGGATGTTTTGATGTGCATATGTTAGTGGGTTACATGCGCAAGCTATTCCCAACAATTTCAATTCAACGTGTGGAATTTGAAGTTTGTCCATACATGCACAACTGAGGAGCTAAAAGCATATGAGGATGCAAAGTTGTCTAAATGACTATGAATACAGAAGAATAATGATTCTGGTTCTGCTGAGTCAGAATTTACTCTGCATATAGAAGGGAATGTTCTGCCTATCAGTCTTTTCTTTCATATTTGGTGAAAGTGAAACAAGAATTGGTATGATTTGCCGGCAAGGAGGAAGAGGGACTACCCTATTTGCCATCTGCCATTTTAAGACTGTGAACACATAAACTCTATTTCTTTTGTATTTATTCTTTCCTGATTTTAAGGGAATGGTTATTCTCAAGTGTAATTCCTCTTCATTTAGTTTGGGAAGTATATTAGAGTTATCAACTCACTGTTAACCAGAACTTCTTGCTGAGTATATTGAAGGAGGTGGCAGTAACTATCAGAGTTGCAGTGGCCAAAAACAGAGGAGGTATGTATAGAAGGACATCAAAAGAAAATGACTCAAGAAAGATTGCAATTTCAGTGATTGCAACCCCTTGTGATGGAAAGAAGTGAAAGAAAATATTTTTTGAAACCCAGTAGAAAGTTAAATCCAAGGGAATTTAACAACTTGACCCTTTCCTGCCTTTCCCTTTTTTTGTACTTGCCCCCCAACATAGACTTTATAATCCAACTATGTTTGTCTACTTGCTCTTCATGCACAACACTACATCTCCACAATCCTTGTCTTTCCACTGGCTCCATCCCATGCCTGGAATACTCTCTCTCCTCAGTTATGACTACTATCTTCCCTGACTTCCTTCCCGACCCAACTCAAATTCAATCTCTTGCCAGAGGTCTCTCATGCTCCCTTCCCCTGCTACTAGTACTTTTCCCCTGAGATTCTTTTCTAGTTACATATTATATATTTGATATTCACATGATTATTTGAATATAACTGAATACTATGTCCTCCATTAGAATATAAGTGCTTTGAGAAGCAAGACAATATTACTTTACCTGTATTTTGTTGCCCTTTCTTTGTATTTCCAACTGTCTTCAGAGTGTATGTGGAATTGGGTAAAAAACGCTTAATTCATACTTCTTCATTGATTGACTGGCTAATCTACTACAAAAGAAATGGTTTTCAGGAACTAGGAGGTATGATGAGATATACTTTTGTCACATAAGTTCTCTATACATTAGCTTCATCACCAGTTCAGAATTAAGTTTATTCTACACTCTCACCAGAGAGAATGGTCAAGTCATGTCAAAAAAAATTCATTAAATGCCTTCTATGTGCCTGGCATTGTTTTAAACACTGAGGATATCAAGAACCAGAAAAGAAAAGGCCCTGTTCACAAGGAGCTCTTAGCCTAATGTGGAGAAAATCACACAAAGAACAATGTCCTAGGGGGTGGAGAAAATAAAACAGAATAGAAGGACACACCTCTAGAGACTTTCCTCCCACAGCCCATAAAATACCTGTAAAAAATGACTCTAAACAAATTCTACAGCAACAGAAGTCACAAAAAGACAGAGTGAAAGAGATTTCTGGCACAAGGCAGCCTGGAAGACTAACAGGAAAGGTATATCACACTGCTGCAGAGTGGAGGGCAGCCAGGCCTTGGCTGCACAGCAGGGACAGGACTGGAGAAGGCTTCAAGTCTCCACCAGTGGCAGCTGGGATTCCCAAACACCAAAGGCAGCTTCAAAACTCAGGGAGAAAGCTCTATCACCTGCATGAAAAGGGAACTCGGCTGTCTAGTCCTGGATCCAGGTGGCCCCAGGCAGTATGTTCCATTGGTGGAACCCTGACCTAAAACCCCTGGGGGAATTGAGGTACTGATCTAGATCTCAGCCTTGAGCAGAGACCCTGTGGAGAGGAGTGCTGGCTTGTGTGGTGGACCTGGAGGCAGTTGTGGAGAGGGAATTTTACTGGTAGATTCTGGACAGAAAAGAGTGCTTGCAGTTGGTCCCAGACTAGAGTGCAGGTCAGGAGAGGAATAAACTCCTCTCCTTTGATTATGTCACCTTGGAGGAAGTGACAACTTATTGATCCCCACATTATACCCTCCTCTTGACAAAGAACTCAGAAGTCAAGTAGCTGGCTGGGAAAATGCCCAAATAAGGGAAAAGAATAAGACAAAAGAAGGTTACTTTCTTGGTGAGGAGGTATTTTCTTCCATCTTTTTGGATGAGAAAGAAAAATGCATACCAACAGAGGAAGACCTAAAAATCAAGGATTCTGCATCCAAAACCTTCGAAATAAATATGCAACACTCTCAGGCCATGGAAGAGCTAAAAAAGGATTTTGAAAATCAAGGAAGAAAGGTAAAGGAAAAACTGGGAAGAGAAATGGGAAGGATGCAAGAAAACCATGAAAAGCAAGTCAATAAGGAGACCTGAAAATATTAAGGAAGTTAATACCCTCAAAAATAAAGTAACCCAAATGGCAAAAGGGGTCCAAAAAGGCAATGAAGAGAAGAATGCTTTCAAAAGCAGAATTAGTCAAATACAAAATGAGGTTCAAAATCTCACCAAAGAAAACAGTTCTTTAAAAATTAGAATGGAGCAAATGAAAGTTAATGACTTTATGAGAAACCCAGAAATTACAAACAAGATCAAAAGAATGAAAAATAGAAGAAAATGTGAAACGTCACACTGGAAAAAACAATTGACCTGAAAAATAGACCCAGGAGAGCCAATTTAAAAATTATGGGCCTACCTGAGAGCCATGGTCCAAAAAAGAGCTTAGATATCATCTTTCATGAAATTATGAAGGAAAACATCCCTGATATTCTGAAATCAGACTGTAAAATAAATATTGAAAGAATTCACCAATCATCTCCTGAAAGAGATCTGAAAAGAAAGACTCCTAGTAATATTGTAGCCAAATTCCAGAGTTTCCAGGTCAAGTAGAAAATATTACAAGCAGCCAAAAAGAAATAATTGTAATACTGTGAAAATGCAATCAGGATAACACAGGATCTGACAGCTACTACTTTAAGGGATTGAACAACTTGGAATATGATATTCCAGAAGTCAAAGGAACTAGAATTAAAACCAAGAATTATCTACCCAGAAAAACTAAGTGTAATACTTGAAGGGAAAAATTATCATTCAATGAAATAGAGGACTTTCAAGCATTCTTGATGAAAAGACAAGAGCTGAATAGAAAATTTGACTTTCAAACACAAGAATTAAGAGAAGCATGAAAAGGTAAACAGGAAAGAGAAATCATAAGGGACTTAGTAAAGTTGAACTATTTACATTCTTACATGGAAAGATAATATTTGTAACTCTTGAAACTTTTATCAGTATTTGGGGTAGTTGGAAGGACTATTCACACACACAGATATACATATACATACATACATACATACATACATATATATATAATATATATATATATATATATATACAGAGAGAGAGAGAGAGAGAGAGAGAGAGAGAGAGAGAGAGAGAGAGAGAAAGAGAGAGAGAGAAAGAGAGAAAGAGAGAGAGAGAGAGTTGACTAGGAAGTGATGAAATCTAAAAGAATAAAATTAAGGAATGAGAGTGGAATATAATGGGAAGAGAAAGGGAGAAATGGAATAGGGCAAATTATCTCTCATAATAAAGGCAAGAACAAGCTTTTTTCAATGGAGGGGGAAAAGGGGAGGTGAGAGGGAAAAAGTGAAGCTTACTCTCATCATATTTGACTTAAGGAGGGAATAACATGCACACTCAATTTGGTATGAAAATATGTCTTACACTACATGAAAGTAAGGAAGAAGGGAAAATGTGGAGTCAGGGGGGATGATAGAAGGTAGGGCAAATGAGAGGAGGGAGGTAGTTAGAAGTAAACATTTTAAGAGAGGGATGAGGTGAAAAGAGAGAATAGAATAAATAGGAGGGGCAGGATAGGATGAAGAGAAATAGTTAGTCTTTCACAATATCACTACTGTGGAATTCTTTAGCAAAATTACACATATATAACCTGTATTGAATTGCTTGTCTTCTCAGTGGGGATGGGTGGGGAGGGATGAAGAGAGAGAGAAGTTAGAAATCAAAGTTTTAGGAATGAATGTTGAAAATTGTTTTTACATGTAACTGGGAAATAAGAAATAGAGATTTTTTGGTATAGAAATCTATCTTGCCCTAGAAGAAAAGGGATAAGATGGGCATAAGAAAAGTGAGGGATGTGTTAGAAGGGAGGATAGATTGGAGGAAGGGGTGATCAGAATGCACTGTGTTTTGGGGTGGTGGGAGGGGGGAAATGGGAAGAAATTTTGAAGCTCAAAATCTTGTGGAAATGAATGTTCAAAACTAAAAATAAATTAATTAATTAAAAAAATAAAATAATATATGCATCAAAAAAAAGAACAATATACTAAAAAGTGAGATACAGAATAAATCAGAAGTAAGTAACAGAAAGAAGGTACTGGAGTTAAAGCATGTGGGAAGTCTGAGAATAAGGCAGAGTTGAGGAAAGAAAGTGTTTCAGGCATAGGAAACAACTAGATAAAAACTTCTGGGACTGAGAGTTGCAGTATCTTGTGTGTCAAACAGCCCAAAGGCCATTGATACAGGATTTAAGAATATATGGTGAGGGGTAAGATGTTAGTAAATTGGAAAGGTAGGAGAGTGGAGTAGGTGACAAGGGGCTATGAATGCTAAATAGACCATTTTGTATTTGATAATGAAGTCTTAGGTAACCACTATAGTTTATTGAGTACTGGAGTGACAAGGTGAGACTTGTACTTCAGGAAAATTTCTCCAATGGCTGAATGGAGGATGAGTTTGAACAGCAAGAGACTTGAAACAG
The DNA here is from genome assembly GCF_028372415.1 of Notamacropus eugenii. Taxonomy (NCBI): domain Eukaryota; kingdom Metazoa; phylum Chordata; class Mammalia; order Diprotodontia; family Macropodidae; genus Notamacropus; species Notamacropus eugenii. The sequence continues at coordinate 221,562,008 of NC_092875.1, forward strand.
GCAGACCCACCAATGAGCTATTGCAATAGTCCAGGAATGAAGTTAATTGTGGCTTGCACCAGAATGGTGGCAGTGTTAGAAATAAGAATGATGAATGTCCGAGAGATATTGACAAAGGCAAAAATGACAGGTTTTGGCAACAGGTTGAATAGCAGGAGTGAGGAGTTGGGGGTAACTCCCACATTGTGAGTCTAAAGGACTGAGAAAATAGTGCTACCCTAGTGATGGAATTCTTCTAAAGCTGCCTCCAGTCTCAATATTCTAACTTGCTTATGGATCTCACTGAATAGAAGGCATGTCCTGACTTAACCACACAAATTGGTTCAACCATACCACAGGTCCCTAGGCTCAGTCATAGGCCTCACTGAACAGCAGATTCATTGCTCCTACCTAGCCACTGCCCCTCTGTACTCAAAATTTTAACTTCCTCATATATGCCTCATTGCTTCACTGGAATAGCAGGCATGTACATCAACTCATGCCCCACTGGAATCGCAGGCATGTGCATGTGATGGAATGCTAGCCACCGCATTTGACTAGCCATTGACCCCAGATACATTCCTCTTATTTCTCACAGAAGCAGCAGGCATGTTCATGTACTTATCCACAATTACATCCATCTAATCTCAGACAGGACCACAAGAGCTAGCCAATAATAAAACAACACTATCAGGATGCCTGAGCAGGACATGGACCCAAAAATAGTAAAAGGGACTTTCCCTAAGTAGTCACCTATGCAGTAAGAGCAAAAACTCTCCTTTAGGTGAATTTATGACATAGAGAGTCTTTTTATAATATCATTATCATACATATATGCCCTGCCCCACACAAAAGGTTTTTCTTTATGCATTGTGGAAAATTGCATGTACAGTTTCACCAAGGCTGAGACCCATTCCCTATTACCTAATCCCTTGATAAATCCCTCATGCCTTTCTAGTATTCATAATTTCTGATGCATAATCAGCATCATTACACTATCAATTCCTTGTCTTATCTTCCCAAATTTACTGGTTCCTTTTAGAACTCAGCCAACTGTAGAGCATTACTCTCAAAAAATGCCTTTACATGGATTAGAGATGGTTTGAGTCTGAATTGTTTGAGACAACCTCCATCAAAACATCATGGAAACACAAGAATAGTAAAGGTAAATGTGGATAAGGTTTGAAGGGAAGATACTGAGTTCAGTTTTAGAAATGTTGAATTTGAGATATCTACTGGACATCCAGTTAGATATGTTTGAAAGGTATTTGGATGTGTGAGATTGGAGGTCAACAGGAAGGTAATGCAAAGATAGGTAGATTGGAAAGATATCAGTCTGTGGATGATAATTAAATCATTGGTAGTTGATAAGACCAGCTTATCCACAAGATAAGACCAAGTGAAGTAGTATAGATAGAGAAGAGGGCTAAGGACAGAATGCTGAGGGACACCTACACTTACAGGGGGTGCTCTGGAGGAGGTCTCAACATTAGGAAATTGATAAAGGGTGATCAGATAAGTAAGATAAGAAACAGGAGAGAATAATATCCTGAAAATCTAGAGAGAAGAAAAAGTCAAGGAGAAAAGAGGGATCAGCAGTGTCAAAGGCTAAAGAGAGATCAAGGAGAATGAGGAATCTTATACTAGCGCTGATTTGGTAAATAAGAGAGTTAGATAGAGCAATATGACAGAGGAGTTTCTGTGGAATGACAAAGATGGAAACTGGATTGTAAGGTTAAGGAGATAGAAGAGAGTTAAGAAGAGAGAAAAGAAGAGGTACCTATATAGACAGCCTTTTTAAGGAATTTAACTACAAAGAACAGAAGACATATAGAATGATACTGGGAATGAATGGAAAAAAGAGATGTTTTCCAGGCTAGAGGAAACATTGGCTTGTTTGTTGGCAGGAAGGAAACAAAGAGTTAAAATAAAAGAAAAAGTCTGGGTGACAGGGGTTGAAGTTATTGGAGAAGATAGGATGGAATGGGATAACTTGAATAAGAGTGGTTGGATTTGTTAAGGAATAAGTTGGCCTCTTCATGTGAGATTTGGGTAAAGGAAGAAATAGCAGCAGAATGAGGAATGGGAATAAGAGGAAGCTCATAGTGAATGATCTTTTATTTATCTATTTTCTTCTGTTTTTTCTATCTTCCTTCAGCAACACGTATATTATAGCAAAAGTGGGAGACAGAGGGATTCATCCAAGGCTGAGGCTTGGCAGAGCAAAACTGTGATAATAAATTGACAGGGTCTGAAGGGAAGAGAACAGTACAGAGTTGAGCTGGTTCACCAAGTGGTCCAGATGGGGAAAAGAGGAAGGAGTGAGTAATTCAGGAATGATGGCCTGGGCTATATCTGAGGGATCAAGGGATTGAAAGACATACCACAGGCGAAAAGCAACAAGTGATAAGGGAAGACAGAGGTAGAAGTGGAAAACCAATAAATAGGGTCAGGTAAGGAGATTTTATAATTATTGAACCTGAAGGTGTTACCCTTCTCCAGGAGCAAACCATGCCCTCAAATTTTTCTGCTTACCTATTTTTTCAACACATCTATGCTATATCCCATTCCCCCAGGATCTAATCAGAGCTTCCTCATTTGATAACTCTATGTCAGGTTACATTTTAATGATGGGCAATAACTTAATATTTGCTACAGCTTCCACCTAATATTTGCATTTTTGCAGAGGCCTTCAATGTCACAGGTAAATGTTACAAAGTATTTCACATACCTGACAGAAGATAGTGAAGGAAGGATTTTGTGTTGGGGCCCTTTTACTGCTCCTCAATTTATACCATAAAAGAAGCCTCAAGTTTTCTCTACAAACAAGGTCAATCTTCTTCCCACTATCACTGATCCCAAAATTAATTATGTTATATAGACTATATGTGTGCATTTGAAAATCTGACAAAATTCAGTATTAAAAAGGAAAAAAATGCTTTCCGCTTGAGGAAGGTTCTCTGAGTTCATTCAATTTGCACAATATTTATCTAAATTTCTGAGTATGCATGGCAAACAAAGCATTATTCATGGTTGTACTCCTACTCAGTACTACCCATAATTCTCTCCTCAGTTCTGAAGTTCACAATTTTATAATCCTTCACGGGGCCATGTAATGCTATTTGTTATTGATATGAATTTTACTGATATATTTTATGTAGTAAAAAGATCTAGTATCTTTTTTGTTGTTATAATAACCATAACCAAAAGCAGTTGGTAACCACATAGTGGCTCATCAATTAGGCAAATTTTTCTAAAATCCTGGCATTAAGGCTCAGTCCATTCTTCACTTGAAAAGTAATTAATAGTAATTTCAAAATTTCACTTATTCCCAAAAATATACAACCACCCATCAACCTATCCATTCCCTCACACATGTATTTAAGACACTTTGGGTGTCTATCAAGTTTTTTGTCCATGTATCTGGCTCTAATCAACTCAACAAACATGTTTTAAGGACCTACGATGTGTTATGCACTGTACTAATAGTAGGAAGTACAATCAAATGTAGGGGGAAAAGCAACAACTCTGAATCACTTGGGGGAGACAACATATAAACAACTGTCCCAGCAGATCAGATTTAATAAATTTTTCAAGAGAAGGAAGATATGAGCATTATGTTTTCTTGTAAAAATTGGGATGTGAAGTTAGCCAGGAGGAGGAGACTAGTAGGAAAACATCTGAGGCATGGGAAATAGGCAGAGATGGACATTCAATACCTTGTTTAAGGAACAGCAAGGAAGCTGGAGTGATTATTGTAGAATTCACAGGGTGGAGTAAGATCTAAGAAAACTGAAAAGGTAGGAAAGGGATAGGTTAGGAAGGAATTTAAATGTCAAATAGAAAGTGTGGGTTTGATCCTGGAAATAATAGGCAGCCACTACAATTTATTGAATAGTGGGCTGACTCGAGCTTTAAGAATATCAAGTTTATAGCTGAATGGGCTTGGCTGTGGACAGAAGATGGAGAAAAGCCAATAGGATATTGGCTTCCACTAATGTATTTACGTTTAACAGTCAGCTAGAGTACATAAGAAATTGAAATCAAAGGACTTTAACAAAATGGGCTGATTTGAGGTGAGGCCTGTACCAGGATGGTGGAAATGTCAGAGGAGAGAAGAGGATATACATGTGAGAAACTGAAAATGGAGAACCAAGAGGACAACCAATCATATGTAGAGGCTGAGAGAGTGTAAAGTCAAGGATGACACCTGGGATGTGAGGGTAGCTGACTAGAAAGATGTTGGTGCTCTTGACAATAATACTAAAATTAGGAAAAGGGAAGGTTTTGGAGGAAACAATAATTAGTTACATTTTAGACATGTTGATTTAAAAATATCAACTGATTATTGAGTTCTAAATGCCACTCTAGCGGTAGTTCCTTACACCATGTTGATATAGTAATTTTTACCTATTGTAGACATAGTAATTGTGGGTCTGTTATTCAGTCAAATTCCCGGGTTTATGTTATTCCCATCACACTAGTCAATTTTGTTTATCCTCTTCTTCTCAATACTTTCTCTAGGTGTCTGTGACATTACTCTTACTGTTCTCTTCCTACCTATCTGATTAGTCCTACTCAGTCTACTTTGATGGATCTTCATCTAATTCGCTCTCACTTAATGTATCTTTCCCTCAAGCTCTGACCTCGGTCTTTCTCTTTTATCCTTCTTTAATATTTGACTTGCTGATCTCATCTGCTCCCATGGATTAAGTTGTAATCTCTGTGGTATTGGTTTCAATTGATAAAAGAAGTATTAGTAAATCAATGAAGAGAGTTTCAGTTTTATTGCTGTGAGGATTTACTGGTGTTTAGACACCCTTCAACAATACTGATCTGCATTTTTTTCTATAATTTAGCATTGTACAGAGTTGAATAGGGCACTTAGAATAGCTTGCCTGTGACTTATATAGTTAGTATGTAACAATGGTAAGACTTGAAGCTAGATATCTCTGACTTCAAATGCGTTCTCTATCAACTACATCATGCTGTCTCTCTGAAAATATCCACCTATACAGAGATACATGAATTGAATCTGTGATTACTTATTTCAGGGAACTCTCAAATTAGTGAACTTTCAATATTGTTTTATAATATTTGAAATTATTCTCACATTTACTAACACAATTCTTATTTTTGGTAATTTCCTTGAGATATCCATGATTTCATGATTTTATTTATTTTTATATTCTTCAGGGAAAATAAACTTTTATTAGACCTAGAAAGAGACACACACAGAGAGACAGAAAGAGATAAGGAGACAGACAGGAAAAGGAATGAGAGAGATGTTGAGTTCAAGATTTCTAAAGGACATCCAATTTGAGATATGTGAAAAGCAGTTGGATATTGGAGGTCAGGAGAGTATGGGACAGGATAGGGAGATCTGAGAATCATCAGTATAGAGATGGTAATCAAATTCATGGGAGCTCAAGAGAACACCAAGTGAAATAATATAGATGGAGGAAATAAATGGGCTCAGGACAGAATTCTGTAAGACCTGTAGTTATAGAGTATGATCTGAATGAAGATCAAGTGAAGGTGACTGAAGAGTGATCAGATAGATAGAAAGAGAACCAAGAAAGAGTGGTGTCCAAAGGTACAGAAGATGAGAAAGAAGATAGAAGAAGGAGGTTGTGGTTGAATGTTCTCACTTTTTTATTCTGTAAAATATGAGGCAAGAATCTCAGCTCAGAAGATAAGGGAAGAGGAATTAATAAGAGTGTACTGGTATTTCCTATTAACAGTGAAGGCCTAATTGAGGTTGTGTAACATAAATTTTCAATGCTTCTAGTGAGAATAGTTGTCTGATTTTCTCCACCTTTGTTTAGCAACATATATATTAGAAAAGAAGTGGCAAATGGTAGGAGTGATACATGCCTGAGGCTTGGTAAGGCATAATCTATAATATTACAGTGGGGTTGAGGATTCAATAGAGGAGGACATTTTGTAGAGCTGAAGTGACTCACCAAAGGGTCAAAATAGGACAGAGGAAACTCAGGTTAATTCAGAGGAGGTAGCCTCGGAGTGAATTGAGAGGTCAAGGAATTGGAGGTCAGAGTATACACAAAGAGAAGAATTCTATAAGGGAAGGCAAAGGGAAATGTGAAAAGCCAATAGATTATGATAAGATAAAGGAATTTCAGAATTCTTGAATATGAAAGAGTTACATTTGTGAGTGACAGCAAGATCAAAGATATGACCATCACTGTGTGTGACTAAGGTCGGGTGGAGGAGTATCTCAGAGAGTGAGTAGATTGAGGAAATGAGCAGTAATATTGTTTGAGGAAGACATGGTATATATGTTGAAATACCCTAGTAGGAGGGCAGGAGTTGAGGAGGAGAGAAAAATTTTAGCAATGTAAATAGAATTTATTAAGGAAGGAAGAGGTATTACTTGGTGCCTTTGGACAACAGCTAACAAGATTTTGATTGGCTCATGGATATGAATGACTGTATCACCAAGGTGATACTCACAGCACCAATGATGACTGGATATGCTGGTGTAGTTCTGAATTGCAAAATATAGCAGTATTTTCATAGCGACTGCAGAATCCCAACACCAGAAAGCCAAATCCCAATATCAGAAAACTGAACCCATCATAGCAACAAAGAAATTACTATACATTATCGCTGCAGGGGACACTTTCATTCTCAATCCTTCCCCATGCCCCCCCTACTGGGGCCCTCCCACAAACATATACTTACAATCCTAGCTATCACCTTGCCTATGTCCTCTCTCTCCTCCTGCTCTAACTGCTCTCACTCACTTCCTCCCAGTTCTGCTCCAACCTTCCTGTTCCACCAGTTCAGCAAGCTCCTCCCACCACATGTGACTTAGCGTTCCATGTGATTTAAGCAGGTGATATGGGCCTATTGATGTATGAGAAAGATCTTCAAATTAAGCAAAAATTCATTAATAATACAGTAGCATGAACTTCAGAAGAAGAGAGTGATAGAGGTAGGATGAAAACCCGAAAGTGGCAATGGGAACCAAGAAATAGTCTAATTCCCCTGCCTTGACTAGTGGGCTAAGGACAATAAGTGAGCAAGCAGCCAATATGGAAAAGAGTAGACAGGATAACTCTATCTTTTGGGAGAATCAAGGGTTTAATATTATCTAATAGATGGAAGGATTAGGAAAGAAAAAGATTAGGATAAATGGAAGCTTTATGCCTATGAAACAAAACTTGTCCAGGGTATAATGAAAGAACTAGGTGGTATTTGGTTGAAAGTTTGTGGTGGGAGGGTTGAAGAAGAAGGGAAAAATGAATATGGTGGTGAGGAGTAAGGAATAGTATCTGGATGGTGATCTGTATGGGTTCAGAATCACTGGGATTTGAATGCTATGACCAGGTATGAGGATATTTATTTTTGATTAAAGAGTACTACTCCTATTCCCAAAGCAGGTTGGAGATCAAGCTAGAGGCACATGCACTGTTGGATGAAAAGTACGTGTTCATATGTTCAGATTGGAAACTCTGCTTAGTTACTCTTCTCTCCCTCTAAATGGGATTAGAAAAGATACAAAGGAAAGGGGCACAGATGGAGCTGGAAATCAAACCTGAGCAGCAGGAAAAAGAAGTCCTGTTCCTACCAACATTCCTTTTCCTCTTCTTTCAATGGATAAGCACAGCAAGAAATGGAAAGCCTGAGGACAAAAGGTACATTTCTCCTCTTTGCACCAGAGGTGGAAGTTGCCTTGGGTCTTCACACCTGGAAATTATTGCTTTGGGGCAGGTGGAAATCATTTGGGCAGATGGAAGATGCCAATCTATCATTTTGCTGTTTTGCCTCAGAGGAAATGCTGCAGCCAGCAAGACATAGAATGCACAAAGTTAATGCTCAGAGGAACTTTTGGCTTCTCTACTTGGGTGAGATTGGCAGTTTTCTTTGGGTTGAGGGCTGATCTCAGCTTACTTTCATCTAAAGAGTTCACTCATTCACATGAATGTTCTAGTACATACTATTCTATAGAGCTTTCTTTATAGATACAGATATTTATAATCTGTAGAGCTTGATTTCATTTTGCTATTTACTTTGATAAATTTGTTTATTTTCAATTCACTATTGGTAGTTGTCTTTTGTGTAACTAGTACTTGGTATATAGGAATCAAACAAACAAACAGACAAAAGCCCACTAATATTTAGGGGAGAAATAGACATAAATTTAGTACAGTATCCCCTATCAGAACAAAATATCCAGCCTCCTGTCCCCTTATTCTTTCCCTCCAAGGATTGAAGTAATTGGCATTTGGAGAAGAGAAGGCAATGAAGTAGTAATACCTGTCTCTGTCTTCACATGAGTTGCAATTAGACAGCCTATATGAAGATGAACAATTAATGTGGGCAGCAAATGCCTTCCATTATGTATTACTGACTTTCCTCAGATCGGAGACAATAAATGTCAGTTTTGAATTAAATTTATTTTTCTTACCAGATTCATACTTGTGTAGAAATTTATCTATGGCTTCTTACAAAGCTGTGTTAGAGAGAGAGAGATTAGATTTTTGATGCTTTTTTCTATCTTTCTAACTTACATTTAAATAGGCAAAAAACCTTAGATACTATGTGAATTGTATTGAATTTTGGCTTCTCTGCTAACAGGGTGATCAAAATCACATATAACAAACTTTGGATATTACAAAAAGTATATTTTTTCTTACTTCTTATGTAAAATATGACTAAAGCTACTAAGAGAAAAGAATTTGAAATAATACAGTTCCTGAATATAAAAGTTTTGTAAATCTAAAGAATAAATGCTATAGAAAGGGAGAGGAATTTGAATAAAAATAGTGGAATTCTGGGTTACTATAAGTAGTAGGAAGCTTATTATGTAAAGTGATGTCTGCAATTGCTTTTTTCTTTAGTGTAGCGAGTGATAAAAAAGTGATATGTGTAGTTTTTAAAATTTAAAAAAATATTCTAATATGAGATTAAAGCAAAAAAATGTGCTATTGCTATTTTCAGGTTAGATATGCTAGTTATGTTTCTTTATGTGGTGTGTGTATGTGTTTGTGTGTGTGTTCATGAGAGAGAGAGACAGAGACAGAGACAGAGACACAGACAGAGACAGAGACAGAGAGGAGTAAAGATGACTATTCCAAGTCTCAGCCTTGGATGACTAACCATTTTTTTTAAATCTTTTTTCTTACACACATTGTACTGAACAAAGGTGGGGGAAAAAAACATATGATTCCCTTGCTTCTGCTAGGTTATCCCGATAAACCACTCTCCACAATGGTTCTTCCAAACCTTTTCATCCCTCTCTCTTCAAACATCTTATGACGTCCCCTAACCTGATATTCTCAGTTGAGATTCTTGACATATTTCACAGAAAAAAGTGAAACCATTTGCTATGAGCTCCTGTTTTTGCACCTCGCCCTCATCTTGTATCACTCAAATACCTTTTCTCACAAGTTGTCTCATCCCTGTCTCACCTTGATGAAATAGGTTTACTCTTTACCAAGGCTAATTTTGCTTTCTGTTCAAAAAATCCCTTTCCATACCATCTTTTCCAACAGCTTACCCCCTCTGTAATCTTCTACTCTATCATTTATTTTCTGCCTCTCCCTGTCTAATGGCCTATTCTTTACATTACTCATTACTTACAAACATTCCCATGTCTTCCCCATCCTGGAAAAAAAAATTCCTTTATTTCTTCTATCATATATCTCTTCTATTCTTTATAGTTAAACTACTTTAAAAGGTCATCTACAAGAGGTTCCTGTACTTTTCTCAATCCAGTTTCTAACTCTGTCATTTCACAGAAACTGCTGTCTTTGCAATTACTAATATTCTCTGTTGCCAAGTCAATGATATTTTATAAGTCTTCATCCTCCTGATCTTCATGTAGCTTTTGACATTGTTGATCACCCTTTCCTCCTTTGTACTGTCTTCTTTCTAGGATTTTGGGATTCTACTCTCCCTTATTTCTCCTCCTACCTAACTGACCATTATTCATCATTCTTCTAGTTTGGATCCTCCTCCAGAAGCTCCCCCCCCCAACTGTAGGTGTCCCCCCGATTCTGTCCAGTCGCCTCTTCTCTGACTATACTACTTCACTTGGGGATCTCACCAGCTACCATGGATTTAATTACCATCTTTAACCTCATGATTCTCAAATGTACATAATCTCTCTGCTGACCTTCAATCTCACATCTCCAATTCCCTTTCACACATCTAAAACTGGATGTTCAGTAGATATGTGTAATGGTAATGGAATGTAAAATTTTCCTGACCATTAATTAATAGGTCTCACATGCAGCTCATTAAGGAAAGCACATATATATATATATATATATATATATATGTATATATATTTATATATACACACACACACACGCACACACACATACACACATACATATATATATACATATATATACACATATATATACACATATAAATAGATATACATATATAGATATAGATATACTCTAAGGTAAGGTTTTTGCTTTGGGTGCTCACTTATGAGAATGATCTTGTGATTCCCTAGTTGAGACTCTGAGTGGCCATATGTTCAGAGCTCCTGACTGCTCAGATGTAAAAGCTCTCTTGATCCAAGGATATCTGTGAGGTGTATAGCAATATTACTTTGATTCAGGCCATAGATCCCTGTCTTTTGGTCTTTATTTCTACTTATATTTTTTCTGTATTTTCTCTGAAGTTCAGGGTGCTGACTTTTCCCCTGAATTAGTGAATGTAATTAAAAAAATTGTTGATCCCTTAAACAGCTCTCTTTCCTAATATAGTTGATCTAAGAACTTGTGCTAGCAAGTCATCCTGGGTATGTAGGGTGTTTGCCTTTACAAATGTTAAACTCAACATTTTCAAAACTGAACTCAATATCTTTCCCCCTATTCCTCCCTCCCTCCTCCCTTCCCTATTACTATAGAGGGCAATACCATATTCCTCCCAGTCCATCAGGCTCACAATCTAGGAGTTATCTTCAGTCCCTCACAATTTCTTATTCCCATCGTTGAGTTCTAGGGGTGCTGGGACCCCAAAATTTAAGAGCAAGCAGTGCAGGTCCTATCTTGAATGAATTTGACCCAAGCTTCTTTCAGCCAAAGACAAGGCTTATTAGAACGCTGGTTGGAGTGGGTGAGATTTTAAGAGTCTTCTTAATATTAATTAATTAAGATTGTGATATTTATATTACCAAGCAGAGCAGATTGGATCTAAGTATATTTGTGACTACAGAGAGGCCATCTGGCTTAAGAACTCTGAACAATTTAATGGGGGGAAAGATGGACCTTATATACAGCAAGGGTGTAAGAAGGATCTAAGAGTGGTCAAGTCTGGGTGACTGGGAGGTAACAGAGAAGGACCAGGAAGGGTGGTCTGGTGCCCCAGGCAAACACCAGGGACCTAGGCTACTTGGAAGGTGTCTAGATGAAATCAAGGAGTAGATTTCTAGGGTGGGGTTAGGTGGGACACAATGAAAGAATTATTAACTAGGAAGGTTTGGGTACCCCAGGTGAATGCTAGGGACTTCAGCCACTTGGAAAAGTCCAGGGGCTTTTCTTTTGGGGGATCCAGATCCCAAAGACATGTTTTCTTTTTCCTTTTGGAGGTTCAGATCTCATTCCAGTCATTAACGTCACATTCTACTTGGCCAAAGGTTGTTAATTTCATCTTTGTAAAATCTCTAGAATATGCCACTTTCTCTCCTCTGACTCATCAACTTATGCCTGTACTATCGCAATAGCCTGTTGGTAGTCTGTCTGTCGCAAGTCTCTCACCACTCTAATCCATCTTACATTTAGCTATCAAAGTGATTTTCCTAAAGCACAAGTCTAACCATGTTATACCCCTACTAAACAGACTCCAGTCACTTACTGTTACCTCTGCAAATAAATACAAAATGTATTATAGCATTCAAAACTCTCCCACAAGACCCTACTACCTTTTCATTCTACTTGCACCTTAGTTCTTCAATATGCTCTTTAATCCTGGCTGTTCCATGAGTAAGACATTCCATCTTTTTGCTCTGAATATTTTCTCTTGCTGCCCACAATGCCTGGAATATTCTCCTTTTTCACTTATGCCTACTGGCTTTCTTGTCTTCTCTTAAGTTCCAACTTAAATCCCATTTTTATAAAAAGCCTTTCCCAACCTCTCTTAATTCTAGTGCCTTCCTTCTGTTAATTATTTCATAACCTGCATATAGCTTGCTTTGTATGTATTTGTTTCCATGTTGTCTTCTCCTTTAGATTGAAAGCTCCATGAAAGTAGGGACTGTGATTTTATGCCTCTTTTTATATACCCAGTTCTTAGCACAGTGTCTAAAACATAGTAGGTGTTTAATAAATGTTGATTGATTGATTGCTTGATCTACAGTCCTGTTCCTCAACATCTAATTTTTATACTTTTGACAAGTGAACTTTAAAGTTGATATCAGATAAACCCCAAACCCTAGAATTGTATTGTCAATTGTATTGTATTATCATTGTATTGACAAGTTGCCTGGTTATTGCTTTGCCAGCAAAATGATGAGGATTAAGTAAATTAACATGAACTAGACATGAGTTCTCTCATTGATTTGCTCTAGATTTAACTGGTTAAGTTGACTCTAGATCAGACTTGTCTATATACTGCCATGTCCTTCTTGGAAGAGCTGATGGAAAAAAAGAGAAGATCTACCTTCCTGCATTCAACCCACTATTTAAAAGGTGAAAATCCCTAATAGCTCAGCCAATGGAGCAGAACTGAAAAGTATAGAAATCCCAAGCTAAATATAGGTCTCTACATATTTGGAAGAATATAAAACTATGATTTAAATGTACAGCAGCACTGGAGTGGGGGAAGCAGGGTCAAGATGGCAGAGTAGAAGTAGGGACCAGCTAGAACTATCCATCCAAATCTCTCAATAAAACTGTAAAAAAATGACTAAATAAATTCTAGAGCATCTGAAGCCACAAAATGAGAGACTGAAGCAAATTGATAGCCCAAGACCACCCGGAAAGTCTATAGGAGGGGTTTATTGCACCTGACTGAGAGAAAAGTGCAGTACACCATGGGTCACACCAGTATGGATAGAGTGGGAGCAGGCTTTAGGAGACTGAATCACAGGGAACTGCTGCAAATTACAGACTTTTAAACCCACAAATGCTTAAACAAAGCTTCAAAGATCAGTGGGAAGGATGTCTTATCTGTCTGAGAGGGGAGCATGATCTGACCCCAGCCCCAGTCCCAGGGCAACTGCTGCCACTCCTGAAGTAGAGACTGTTTCTGGAGACCTCAACTTCACAAAACTCAAAAGTCAAGTAATTGGCTAGGGAAATGGGCAAATGGGGGAAAATAAATAGACTATTGATTTTTACTTTCTCAGTGAAAAGGTATTTTCTTACTTCATTGGCTACCAGGAAGATCAAAACATACAGACAGAAGAAGACAACAAAGTCAAAACTCCTACATGCAAAGCTTCTATGAAAAATATTGATTGGTCTCAGATTATGGGAGAGCTCAAAACTGATTTTGAAATTCATGTAAGACAAATAGAGAAAAATGGGAAGAGAAGCAAGAAAGATGCAAGAAAATCATGAAAAAAAAGTCAACAACATGGTAAAGAAAACCCCTCAAAATGCTGAAGAAAATGTCTACTTTAAAATTACACTATGTGTGTTTGTCCTTCATTGCTGAAGAAGACCATGCCATCAGAGAAACAATGACATGACTCGCACTTGACTTTGTTTTGAATGAGGGAGTGTTGTGCAGGTCACCAGCTTCACTTCTCCTCCAGAGCCATCTGAATCCAGTGACCAGACATTCATCAAGATGACTGGAGATGACCCAGGATGAGGCACTAACTCAAATGCCAAAAGAAGTCCAAAAAAGTCAATGAAGAGGAGAATGTCTTAAAAAGCTGAATGGGCCAAATGAAAAAAAGAGGTCTAAAATCTCACTGAGAAAAATGATTCTTTAAAACTTAGAATAGAGAAAATGGAAATTAATGACTTTGTGAGACATCAAGAAATTATAAAACAAAACCAAAGGAATGAAAAAATAAAAGATAATCTGAAATATCTCCATGGAAAAGTAACTGACCTAGATAATGGATGCAGGAGAGGTAATTTAAAAAATTATTGGACTACTTGAAAATCATGGTCATAAAAAGAGCCTAGACACCATCTTTCAAGAAATTATCAAGCAAAACTGCCTTGATATTTTAAAATTAGAGAGTAAAATAGAAATGAAATGAATCTACCAATTGCCTCCTGAAAGAGAGAACAAAAGGAATACTCCTAAGAATATTGTAGCCAAATTCCAGAGCTCCCAATTCAAGGAGAAAATATCATAAACAGCCAGAAAGAAAAAAATTAACTACTGTGAAAGAACAATTAGGATAACACAGGATTTGGCAATGTCTACACTAAGGGATCACAGGGTTTGAAATATGATATTCCAGAGGTCAAAGAAAAAAGGATTAAAACAAAGAATCACCTACCCAGCAAAATGGAGTATAATACTTCAGGGAAAAAAATGAAATTTCCATGAAATAGAGGACTTCAAAGCATATTTGTTGAAAAGACAGAGCTGAATAGAGCTTTTAACTTTCAAATACAAGAAACAAGAGATGCATGGAAAGGTAAACAGGAAAGAGAAACCATAAGAGACTTAATAAGGTTGAACTGCTTACATTCCTACATGGAAAGACGATAATTGTAACTAAAGACATTTCTCAGTATTAAGATAGTTTGGGGAAATATTTATGTACGTGGATATGCATATGTGTGTGTGCATATGTGTGTATGTACTTTATATATACATATGTATATATAAAATACACACACACACACATATATATATATGCAGAGATAGAGAGAGAGAGAGAGAGAGAGAGAGAGAGAGAGACAAAACGAGGGCAAAGGGTGAGCTGAACATGAAGGGATGATATGTAAAAAGATGATAAAAAGAAAATTAAGGGTTGAGAGGAATGTACTAGAAGCAAGAGAAAAGGAGAGTAAGAATGTAGTTAATCATCTTACATAACAGAACCAAAAAGAGCTTTTACAATGGAGGGGAAGAAGTGGAAGGTGAAAGTGAATAAGTGACTCTTCATTTCATTGGATTTGGCTTCAGGAGGGAATAGCATACACACTCAATTTTGTATGGAAGCTTATCTTACCCTACAGGAAAGCAGAGGGGAAAGGGATAAGACAGGAGGAATAATACAAAGGAAGGCAGATTGGGGGAAGGGGTAAATGGAAGCAAACACTTTTGCATAAGGACAGGTTAAAGGAGAAAAATGAATAAATAGAATGCAGGGCGGGATAGAGGGGAATACTGTTAGTCTTTCATAACATGACTGTTATAGAAGTCTGTTGCATGACCACATTTGTATAACGTATATAGAATTGCTTGCCTTCTCAATGAGGGCGGGTGGGGACAGGGGAAAGGATAGAATGTGGAACTCAAAGGTTTAAAAATGGATGTTAGAGGTTGTTTTTACATGCAACTAGGAAATGAGATATATAGTTAATGGGGTATAGAAATTTATCTTAACCTACAGGAAAATAGAAAGGAAGAGGATAGGGTGGTTGATGATCTAAGGGAGGATAGATTGGAGGAAAGGGCAATCAGAATACACAAGGTCCTGGGGTAGAGGAGAGGGGAGGAAATTTGAAATTCGAAACTTTCTGGATGTGAATGTTGAAAACTAAAAATAAATAAATTTGTGTCCATTGTCCCTCAATGTACTGTGTATATTGGTAGAAGACTGTGTTTCGTATTTTTGGATAGAATATATGATGCAGTTATTCATTCATTGACCTCAGTTTAGTAAATGTTTTGGTAAAGAGTTAATGGAATCATTGTAGGATTTGTTAAATGAAAAGTTTTTGAAAGGTGAAATCAGGAATTTCTGCGTACATTGTAGGGAAATAGTCATTCATCAGTGCATTCTTTAAAATACTAAATCTATTATAATATATTTGTCTCATCTCTGGGAAAATTCTGAACTACAAGGATGAATGTTGGTTGAGAAAGAAAGTCAACTCAGAGAAACAACATAGAGTGGTAGGGTACCCATGCTTAGATAGATAGATAGATAGATAGATAGATAGATAGATAGATAGATAGATAGATAGATAGATATAGATACAGATATATACACACATATATTTGTTTATGTTTGTGTATATATATACACACATATGTGTGTACATGTGTATCTATACATGCATGTATGTGTGTATATGTATATAAACATAAATATAAGTGTATAAATATATATATATATATATATAAAGTCAGAGAGAGAGAGGGAGAAATGTATGTGGATATATGTAGGTATTGTAGGTCTGTATATATCTGTATATGCATATATGTATATATATATATATAATGTATGTGTACCACATATATATATGGTATGACCCTATAATTACAAACAAATATGAAGTTCTCAAAATAGTATCTTACTTTATAGATGTAGATGAGCACCTCATGTACAACTTATAGTATTAGAGATTTGCCTGCTTAGTGATTCAGTCTATAAACATTTATTAAGAGCCTAATAAATGCCAGGCACTGTGCCATGCACTGGGAATAGAAGAGGCAAAAAAACATAATGTGGAGTATAATAAGCAAACAAATATGAACAAAGAAGCAATTTACTGGATAAATATAAAATAACTAAGAAAGACCACATGCTAGAATTAAGAGATATGAGGTAAAGCTTTCTGTGGAAGAAAGTATATTACCTGGGAGTGGAAGTAAACAGAGAGAGATTGAAGATAGGTAATAGAGTGGCAATAACAGAGGGTCAATTTGTTGGAGGAGACAGAATGAGATTGCTAGTAAAGGTAGAGAAACATGCCTTGCTAAAGAGTAATTCCACTTCTTCATATGAGACAAGGTGGAGGTGGTAGCAGAAAGCATTTGAGTTACAAGAGAAGAGAGAGCTCATGGCAAATGGCCTCAAACACTGAAAGGTTAAATAACTTTCCTATTTTCACAGCCAATTCACTCTGTGAGATCTCATTTCTAACATTATAGATTATGAGCCCCCATACACGTGTTCCTTTTACAATCAGCTAATGGTCATATAATTGGTTCAAGGTTAAATTTCTAACTAAAATTCTTGCCATATTAAGAAAAGTAACGTATTTTTATCAAAAATCTAGGACGCACAACTATACTCAGGTGGAGAATGGACAAATATGATCACAAATAGAGTGGTGCTTACAAAGGTAGCACAAGCAGACATGGTATATGTGAAGAGGATCATTCAAATAAGAAACACATTTAGTTAAATCATGTTCAGGGAGAGGTAACTCATGCTTCTACAGTTGTGGGACTGCTAATATCTCCACATTGCACTTGATGACCTCAATAGCTTACTTCCATCAAACATTGCCATATATTACATCATTCTATGCTGCGGGACATTGTTTAGCTGTAATCTCCACTATCTCTGATTTCTGGATCAATTGAAAATCTTGGTAGGAATTTAATATGCTCTTTTTGAAAGAGCATGAACACTTTTCTGGTTGTATGCTCCAAGTAGAGCATTGCATAGAAATCTGATGTACTGTCTACTTCCTTTTCCAAAAAAGCAGGATCCATTAGGAAATCTGTCTGTAGAATGAAGGTCCTTAACATAGAGTGTATGAATTTTCTTAATTTTTTTTATGATTGTTATTCCAAAATAATTTATTTCTTTCTATATATTATGTATTTTATTTTTTCCCCATTTTAAAATATTTTGAGAAACGATCTAAAGAATTCTCTGACCCAAAAAATGTTAAGAACTCCTGTGCTACAAGATCTAATGCCGTGAACTCTTAGGCTTAAGAACTTTTGAACTTAGAGTTACGAACAGAACAAATCTGAAAGCTGGTTCTCTTCTATTATTTTTTTTTCTTTGCTAGAAGACTGCATCCCCAGCTGCCCTATCTGGGAATTCAGAATATCCTTTTTTTTACATAGAATTTTGGGTTTCAGGAAACAATGCCCATAAATTCCTTCTCTAACAGTGATTATAATTATTATTTTAGCAAATCCTCAGGCTCTGTCTACTATGGGAAGAGAATTGGTTTTTTTCTTGTTGAATGTTAAATATATGAATCTGTATGTAAACTCAAATATATGAGTTAATAAATATTGTCAACTGTTTGTCAAGCATTGTGCTAAGGCCTAGGGATACAAAAAAAAAAGGCAAAAGACAATCCCTGCACTCAAGTCACTTGTGTTCTCATGGGGGAAGACAACACATAAAAAAGGAGATGAAGAGAGATGGGAGCATAGGACGAGGTGAAGAGAGCATAGATGGGGAGTGTGTGCCTGGCCTGGGACCCTTCCTAAAATGTTGGTTCTTAGGAGGCCTTTTCTAGGCCCTAATCAGAGTGAGTTTTCATCTGTGCAGAGGGTACTTAAGTGATGTGAATTCCAGGGCTGAAGCTATCTTGCAGGATGAAGGGGTGCCTCAGGTGTGAGAGAGGAGTCCACAGGAGTGTAACCTGGTGGGAAATGAATATTAAAATTAAATCTATCAACATAGTTTTTATGTAGCTGTTCTGGCTCTGGGCTCAGTAAGACTTGTATTCAAAACCAGCTTTAGATATTTAGTATCTATATGGCCCTGGGCAAAATACAACCTCTTCATCTATGAAATGGGGATAATACAACAACTTCATGGTGTTGTGATGATCAAATGAAATAATATTTGTAGAGCATTTAGCACAGTGCCTGGCACATATTAGGCATTTAATAAATATTTGTTTGCTTCCTTCTTCCTTATGGTACCATTTTTAGTGGCTATGAATATTGTGACTTTTGAAGTATATTGTTTAATATTATAGTTATGAATGATAGGATTCGAATATGGAGTAACTTAGGCCAAATGGATCTAATGACTATAAAAATATAAACAATAACAAATAGCCTCTCTTTTTTCATTATTCTGCTTCATTCTGACTCTGTGTCAACCAAGTAAATGATCACAGACTCTGGTTGCGTGAGGCTGGTGGTCAGTTGCTGTGACTACAGCACCAACTTGCATACAAGGGGTCCCTGATTAACAACTCAAAGCATTCAGTTTCTAGTCCCATTAGGAAACACTTGATATATATGAGAATCCCAGCAAATTTTTTCAACACAATTAAGAAATGTCTTATCATCTGACATCGGTTATCTGTTCTCAAACCAAATTAATCTTTAAGATATAAAATTTCCCTGGGCAGACCTCTCGGAGATCTTTGTTACTCTACACAACTTCCTCCCTCAAGTGAGTGATTCTGACTGTGTGGGTGTGGTTGAATCACTGCCTCAATTGCCATTGTTTGTGTGTGTGTGTGTGTGTGTGCTTTCTTTTTGTCTGCTTGTTTCACTTCATAACGCTAAAGTTCATGTTTGTGCTAGGTTCCTGGGAACAATTTTCTATAAATCTTAGAATCTATATCTTTTCTAATCTTAGATAGGAGTCCAAATATAGCAAGGGCATATTCTAGTCAGCATTAGCCAGTGATGTAATTTTCTTTCAAATCTCATTTTTTTCCCTCAAATCAAACTGCTGATGACTTAAAATACCACTTGGTTTATAAGTAGAATCAACGACATTTGTCTTTCTTGAGAAACTATGAATAATAGTACATGGGAGTGCTGGTCTATATAGTTTCTTTTGATCTATACCCAGTTGCACTGACTCTTCAGAAATAAATGCAGCTTATGTGAATCTGTAACAACATAGCGGAATATATTTTAATTCTAGAATGTATCCTAATCAAGAGGATTCCCATTACTGGTCATAATCTCATATTTTGGCTTTGACCTGGAGTAAATCTTAGAGTGCCTCTATTGCATGGATGTGACTGACCATTAGAAATACTTCAATAGTCATTTCAGGTATGCTTCAAGATGACTTGAGGTTCTAGTGAATTAAAAGCAACGTATACAGCAGTCATAAGATGGTATTCTGAAGGCAACCTTAAATATACTTCATATAATAGCTTTGTACATCAAGTCATAGGACAGTGTGATCGTGCTCCATTTAAGAAAACTGTTTCTTGTGATTTTGACACATTAACAATTAAAAAGTTATGAAAATTTTAGATGTCAAATCCTTTTAAAATAATGAGTGAAAAAAACATCTGATATCAAGTGGTCAAATTCTTCTAAAGCATATTACATATGTAGTGCATCTTTCAATATTCATTAAAAAAAGCTAAGCTCAAAGTTGGAAATCAAAGTATAGGACTATAAATGACTTCACAGCTGTTTGTTAGTATAGCTATTTTCTTCTTTCTACAGCACATTACGCATTTAAACATTGAGTGCATTTTTGATAATGATAAGGTCAGGATGAATGATCAGTTTTCCCCCTTATAATTGTGAATTTTCTGACTCTATTCTCATTTCAGGTCTTGGTTTCCTTGGAAACCATCATATTGAAGTGGCTTCTAAGAAAATAAGAGAGATACCCTAGCTTTTTTAGTTCTTAGGGAAAAATAAGAAGAAGAAAACTGTGTTCTCATGCCCAGGAGTTTAGTGCCACCAGATTGAACATTTTCTTTCAGATGGAAATATTTTAGATTATTTTGCAAGGTGCAAAGTGGGCAGAAAATCTGATTTTAGAAATTAGTGTAAGTGAACATTTATTTAAGCATTTTGCTCACTTTTATTACTGGGACTACTTGAAGTACTCAGAAGACTGAACAGCTTGTTGGCTTTTTCTTTGTTCTTGTTTTGTTTTATTTTTTCCTTTGTTGTGTAGAGGGTTATTACGTATAGATGAGGCTAGGGAAACATTGGTAAGAATTTCCCTCTGTGAATCAGATTAATGTTTTAGTAACTTTTCAACTTCTGACTACTGCATTTTTATTTCTTTTCCTAGCAAAGCTTTCCTAGATCTTTTGCTACTGTTAGGTATGTCTGTTTTATTTTCATTTTCATAACTGATAAGACTGCTGGCATAGCCAAAGCCATAACTGTAAACTAATGACATTTCTAATAATTTCAGAATTTCAGTATAAGGAGAAAAAATGTTATCAGACAAAGAAGTTCACTGCAAAAAAATGCAATATTCATATATAGCATTGTGAGAGGCAAGTTAAGTAAGGTACAAAAATACTTTAATTTTTCAGAATGAGAGAAATTAATCTTGTTCCCTACAATTTTTCTCAACTAGGCCTGAGTCAGCAGGCATTGCAGAGTCCCTAAATGTAATTAGAAATGAAATTCAGAGTTTCAAGGAAGAAGATCAAGGGAAAGAAAACTGTAACCTCACCATTCAATGATTTTCAGGTAAAGTAGAGATGTATATATAAATAGGGTAGCTGACAAGAGCAAATAATTTGCACTTGAGGAACCAGTTCTTACAGCTCTTCAACAAGGGAATCAATGGTAATCAAGTACATAATATTTGTTGTCAGGAATTTCCCTAATGTCACCTATACCACTGCATGTCCAGTATCAACTTAACTTCCAGTGATGAAGAACCCACCATTAACTGGAGGCCTTTTATTCCATTATTGGTTTGCTCTAACTAATAAGAATTCTTGTTTCTTATATATAGATCATACCAACCCTTTGAAAGCTCCTGTCCTTTGCTTCTAATTTTGCTTTTAGGAAAGGACTAGAAAAATAAATATATTCTTTCTTGTACACAATGACTTTTCAAATACTTGAAGACAGCAGGCACCATCAATTCTTTCAGCATAAACATTCTTCATTCACTCAAAAAATTTTCACAAAAAAATGTTATAAACATACTCAATAAATCCATCAGTAAGCCAGCAAGTATTTGTGTTTGTGTGTGTGTGTGTGTGTGTGTGTGTATGTGTATACATATGCTTGTAGGCCAGGCACTATGATAGATCTTAAGTATACAAATGCAGGGCAGCTAGATGGTGCAGTGGATAGAGTGCTGGACTTAATCATCTTTCTGAATTCAAATTTGGCTTCAGACATTTACTAGCTGTGTGACCCTGGGAAAATCACTAAACCCTATTTGCCTCAGTTTACCAGTCTGTAAAATGAACTAGAGAAAGAAATGGAAAACTATTTCAGTATCTTTGAAAGAAAACCTGAAATGGAGTCATGAAGGAAAAAGATACAACTGAAGCAAATAAATAACAAATAACATCATACACTCACAAAGAAAAGAAAATTCCTAACCCTAAGAACCTTATATTCTAAGGGGCAGAAGGAGAGAAGTATGTATGTCAAAATATGCAACACAAATATAAAGTGAATAAACATTAATAAGCATAAATTAGTTAAATCTGTGTTAGTTTGGGAGGAATGACATTAGAATTGACAAGATTAGGAAAAGCTTGATGCAGAGAAATGGTTATACAAATTCCGATTTTTCAATGTCTTCCCAAAATTATAGCATCTAGAACTGAATGGAATATTCTAGAAGTGATCAGACTAAGGAAACTTACGCTGTGATTATGATGTGTGGAGTATTCAAGAAGGACTATCACCTCTGTTGTGAGGGCTTGCCAAGCCCTTTTCAGGGTTGCTTATCCACCTTTGTTATCCACCTATAACCCAGCTCTTACCTATGCCCCCAAAGAAGTCACATATGCTAAAACCATCTCAGCTGATGGTTTAAACCAAATTGGTTTCCAGTGGGCCTCAGAACCATTTGGTGAGTTAGGGGGATGTCTACTCCAAGCATGTGAAGACTTCTCCCAGTGGAATGGGCAGATAAGAACAATTTGCTACAGTATCATGGCAATAGAAGAAGCAGATCTTGTGGAGTACTTAGAGCTTGGTCAGACATTGAAGATGCCATGGTCATCCACTGCATCCTAGACCATGAAGAGTCATCTTGACATTTGTCTTATCACTATACTTTAATCATTCCAATAAATCAGTTGTATGTGTGTGTGTGTGTGTGTCTGTATGTATATGTGCAGGAGGCGGTGGTAAGGAAGAGAGAAGAGTGAAAGATGACTCCAAGGTTGTGAACATTGGTGACAAAAACAATGGTAATGTATATATTAGGAGGAGGCTTAAGGAAAAATAATAATGAGGTCTCTTTTGAGCAAGTAGAGTTTTAAATGACTATGTAACAGACAGTCCATTGATAAAAATGTTTTACAGAAAAAGGTCAAGGAAGGATCTCTGTGACACTCCACCAGGGAAATTCCTCTACTTGAAAATTAATTTTATTCAAATCAAATTGATCCAATTCAATTATTCTTTTATTAAGTTTGTTTCTAAGTGTTAGAGGCAAAAAGATCAAATGAAAATGATATGTTACTTGACCTTGAGGAGTTTATATTCTACTTTAAGTTGGAGGAGATCGGGTGGGGGAAATAATAAAAACTAAAACTTTACCTAGTTGAATCAGAATATCTAGATTTGAATCACAGCTCTGTTATTTATTACCTATGTAAACCTTGGTCAAGATGTATGACCTCCCTAATTATATAGGATCATAAATTTAGGAAATGTAATCTGTCTTGGATATCTTCTAGAACAGCCCCCATATTTTGCAGATGGGAAAAATGAGGACCAGAGAGGTCAAGTGATTTATTCAACTAAAATGAAAGTGTTATAGCTTTAAGGTCCCTTGTCAATTTGAATCCCTTTTCAGTTGCGTCTGCCTCTTCATGACCCATTTGGGGTTTTCTTGGCAAAAACTGTTGGAGTGGTTTGACATTTCTTTTACAACTCATTTTACAGATGAAAAAAATAAAGCTATCAGAGTTGAGTGACTTGCCCAGGATCACACAGCTAGTAAAGATCTGAGGCCAGATTTGAACTCATGACAAGGAGTCATCATGACCTCAGACACAGTCTTCTTTCTACAATACCACCTAGCTGCCGCAAGGCCCTTTACAGCTTTCATATATGAGCCTATGATTTAATTAGTTTTTAATCCATTTAACTATAATGTCTTGCAGCCTATATCTATGTTTCCATTTTGTCAACATTTTGAATACTTTGTCAAATACCTTGCTGAAACTAAACTATATATCTATGGCATTTT
This sequence comes from Notamacropus eugenii, assembly GCF_028372415.1. Classification (NCBI taxonomy): domain Eukaryota; kingdom Metazoa; phylum Chordata; class Mammalia; order Diprotodontia; family Macropodidae; genus Notamacropus; species Notamacropus eugenii. The sequence continues at coordinate 221,585,934 of NC_092875.1, forward strand.
TTCCTAATCTTTCAATGTAGTAACCCTGCAGAAAGGGAAACGGTTATTATGATATCATTTTCGTGTTTGGTAATGTTTTATGGTTTCTACTAATTACGTTCTTCCCTTTGTAGTTACTTACAGGCAACAACTTTAATTATTTGTTGATTACATATCCTATCTAGTCTATATGCTTTACTTTCTTGCTTTCCATGTCATCCCTCTTCTACATGTCTGATTACTCCTGTGGTCTCTCTCACTGATTCATTCTTCTTTCCTCAATTCTTAAATTCTGGTATCCCCCAAAGTTGGCTCTCCAAATCTATTTATTTCTTGTTCCTTGTCAGTCTCTGTAATTTCCATGGTTTTACTTAACACCTTTATGCAAATGACACTTTCATTTACATACCTATCTTCCATTTACCTCCTGTTCTCCAGTATCGGATCTTCAACAATCTGCTGGAAATGTTGATTTGTGTCCTGTTACCACCCGAAATTTACATGTATAAATGAAATTCATGATATATCTCAAACTTATTCTCCCTGCTAACTCCCCTACTTCTCCTTATGACTCCCTTATCCTCCTAAACTTCCACTCTCAAACCTTTGCAATCATATGTGATTCTTCACTCACTCTAACCCACTGAACCCTCCCTTGACCTCAACTCAACATTCAATCAGTTGCCAAACCCAGCTGATTCAATCTCAATAATATATGTTGCAATGGCCCTCTCCTTTTCATTCTCAGAATCCCAGAATTTTAAGGTAAGGAGAGACTTTAGCAGTCATTTAGTCTAGTTCTAGCCAATACCCAATAAAGAAACTCATCTACAAAATACTTGGTAAGTGGTTATGTATATTTTTCTTGAAGGCTTTCAATAAAAAGAAACCTACTTCATCTTGAGGCAGGCAACTCAATTGGAGCATCTCTGTAATTGTTAGAAAGTCTTTATATTGTCAAGGATAAATTTACCTTTTTACCACTTTCACAAATTGCTCCTCTTTTTTAAGTGTATTGATACTGCCACCACTATAGTCCTGGTTCTCATCCTCTCTCACCTGTACTATTAGAGAAGCCTCCTGACTGATCTCTCTGATTGTAAACGTTTCCTTCTCCAGAAATAATCTTCATATTATTACGTAACAATCCTCTGCTCAAAAACCCTTGGCAACCTCATTTGTCAAAGCATAAAAATTCCAACATTTTTGCCTATCATTTAAGGCCTTTCACAGTCTTACTCTAGTCTCTACAGTTTTATTCTCATTCTCTCCTTCATTCATTGCATAATTTAGTGAATTTGGTACATGCTGCTGGGTCGTGATCTTATTCCATATTGTACTGCCTCCATGCACTCTCATAGGGCATCTCCATTGCCTGGAATGCATTGATCCTCATCTACTTTAAGAAACTTTAAGCTTTACTTCAAAAGATGTTGTTCCTACTTCTTATAAATCTTCTTTGACACCCTTAGCTTTCTCTCAATTTTTTTTTTTAAACGATGTCGTCTAGACATATCTTTTGACCCATCATTTTCTGGTTTATCCTCCCTCCACCCAACCCCATTTGTTTTAGGGACTCTTGAGGGAACAAGTGAGCTTTTATCTTTCTCTTCCAAGGGCTTATCATAGTGCCTTGTAAAATTAAACTGAATTGTATCGAATTAAATGAAATTTTTATTTTTTTCTAAAATAAAACTCAAGGTTACCTTCAAATAGTAAAAAGAATCCTACTTCTTATACTTTTTGAAATTCAGAACATTTTCTTTTCTTTTACCTTGTAGAGTCTTTACCATTCTCTATTATTTCTCAGAAACTATGACAACAGTTCTTCCAACAAATAAGCACTTTCTTTTAGTACCTTAGAAAACCCATGTCCCAACCCAGTATCTGAAACTCACTAAGGGCAGCAAGTTGCTCACTCCCATCAGCTCCTCATTTACCTTGGATTTTAATTTCCTTTTGATCTTTTTTTATTCTGTATTTCTCAGTCTGACTTTCATTCCTTTTAGTAGAGAAAACTGAAAGTAGGATCTGAAGATCTTTGCCTTATAACTATCACCTATTATTATTTCATCTAATCCAAAGCATAGACCTAGTCATTCAGCTTGCTCTTGCTCCTGATCTAGCTATAATTAAGCATTTTGTGCTTAAAACTTGTCACAAATCTTACCTTCTTCTGAGGTGTGTCATTCCTGACATTTTTACATTTTTCTTCCCTGTTCTTTCTTCTATAGGTAATAATAATAATAATAAAATAGCTAGAAAATGGTTAATGAATTTCTGGAGCAGTTATATTCATCTTTTTCTCTAGCTTCACTTCTTTTCCTCATCAGAATTTTTGCATTTCTACCATCAGAATTTTATTTTTGAGAGTATTCCATTGCTTTCGTTTCTCTTCTCAATATTTCCTCCACCTTTCTTGCTTAATTTTTTAAAAGCCTTTTTTTTTTTGCATGGCCTGAGACTATTAAACATTTTTTTGGAGGCTTTGGATATAGGATCCTTGCTCTCTTCATCCAGTTATATGTTTTGTTCTACCTCTGATTGTATGCTTTGCTCTTCCTCATCTGAAAAGATGGAAGAAAATACTTTTTCACCAAGAAAGTACTTTCTATAGTTTGTTTTTTTTCCCCTTTTTGCATTTTCCCAGTCAGTTACGTGACTTTTGAGTCCTTTGTCAAGTGGAGGGTATACTACCCCTGGCTTCAGAGGTTTTGTGTTGCTGTTTTCAGAGATATAGGGACCTATAAGTTTTCAGTTCCTCCAAAGTCACATAGTGAAGGGAGAGGTGTTTACTCCTCTTCTGACCTGCGCTCTCATGTGTGAGGAAACAAAAACACTCTTTTCTGCCCTGGAACTGTGAGTAGGATTTCCTCTCCATAGCCACCACAAGTTCCACCCCACCAGTGCTCTTCCTTACCCTAAGACTGCCGCTCAGGCCTGAGACTCAGATCAGCTGTTTGATTCCTCTAGGGTCTACAGGCCAAGAGCTGTAGATGTGGCTGCTGAGAGAGCATCCCACTACTCTTGATATGATTCCCCCTCTTGAATCTTTGACTTTGGGATCTTCTTATAACTTTCACTTCATATTATCCCCTCTTAATTCACACACGCACACACACACACACATACACACACACACACACACACACACACACACACGTACATTATATCCAGCAGGGAATAACCACAGCAAGTTCCAGGTACAAGAAATGTTGGTACTTCTGACAATATAGCTCACAGTGTTCCAAAGTTATAAATAAGTATCTGGATGATATTCTGCTTTCCTGAACTTAATTTTTGGGTCCCAGAGACTCTCCTGAATTCTATTAAACAATGGGAAAGCATGAAGAATTTCTTAGTTGGAATTTTTAGGGACTTCCTAAATAAATAAACTTATTTTTCTTATCCTGTTTCCTACCATCTCTGGAATGAAGAAGTGACAAGTACTATTATAGTATCAATCCCAAGAGAGTTACTCTCCAGCAATAAATTATATTTTATTACATACTTCATCTTCAGAAATAGAATGTTTGGAAATCCTATATAAAGAATCATTTAACTGTATCATAATTTTTCTCCAAAGCAATTCTAGAAATCTAATAGAAGAAGAAAATAAGTGCAACTTTTCCTTGAATGCTCATTTCTAAGATCTCATAATCATGGATTATGATGCACATATGGTAATATATGTTTGCACACTAGGGATTATTGCTGGTTGTTTCAACCTGTCTTAAACAGAAAAAAAAAAGATTAGTATTTTTATGGAAGAATGGATTATTGCTGGAGAATGAAATTGCAAACCACTCAGTATCTCTGTCCAGAAATCACCAAAAAGGTGTCACAAAGTGTTGAATATGACAGAAACAAATAAGCAACAGCAATGGATTATTACAAAATTATCTTTATATACCCTTTCTTGTCCATAGGAAGTTAATATCTTTTATAAGTTAAAGAGACATTTAGGTTTGACATTTCATATAAATAGAGAATAAATAATAAAAAATCTGAACTGCAAAAAAATCAAAGGGCCCCACAATTTTTTTTTAACTTATAAGATTCCAGAGTAATTATTCATACTAATAAGCACCCCCCCTTTTTTTGTACAGGTAGCAAGAAATTTTTTTTTCCATTTTGCTTCTTTATATAGGATTCAGTCATTTTCTTCCTAGAATTTGCTTAATGTGATCAATTTTTTTTTTCTATTTCTTGCTATACTTATTTTTTTCATGACAAATATGCATGGGAGAACATATAAAAGGTTCGTATGGAGAGTTATAGGCTTTAGTTCGTTACAAACTCGTAATTCATATGTGTCAAAAACAGGATTGGGTGAATCTGATGCTTGCCTATATTAATAGGAGAATAGTGCCCAAAAGATGGGAGACAATAATCCTAGCATTCTCAGATAGACTGCTCTGACCATATCAAGTTTGTAATATTCATATCTGTGTATTATATTTGTAAAGGCTAATGTTTTATTGATATGTTTGTTTTTCCAGTCCAAACATTTTCTCCCATTTCTGTGAGAGGTCTCATAATAAAGCAAAACAATTAAATATAAGTAACAATATTAATAAATAAAACTAATGATTGAAAATGAATGTAAAATTTCACATCTGTAAGGCCCACTTCTCTTTACTAAAAACAAAACAAAACAAAACAAAACAAAACAGACATCTCTCCATTTCACCTCCACTTTCTTCTGTGGAAAAGAGAAGAAAAATAAATTTCTTATAGCAAATATTCGTTATCAATCCAAACAAATTCCTTCATTAGCTGCACACAAAAATTTGTAAGTCTTCTATTGCATTGTAAATCCATTACTTCTGTGCATGGATAGCAGGTTTTATCTTTGGTCCTTTGGAATCATGAGTGATCATACTTATAGGTTTTTTTTTTATATATATAATTCATAAACAATGAAAAAGTAAAATGAAGAGGGATGTCTCAGGACAATACAATACTTGAATATGTTGAAGTAAGCATATTTATTTACAAGAAGATTAAGATTTACTAGAGATACAAATAAGTGCTAACAGTACAAAGATAAACAAAAACAATGACCTTGCCAAAAGTACTGACATTCTCCTAAGACAAACAATAAATCAAAATGACTTATATTATATAAACAAAAATGCATGCATATATGTGTGTATGTATGTAATATATATATATATGCGTATACACATATTACACACATACCTACATACATATCAGAAATGTATACAGAAATGTAGATATATATGTATATACACAGGGTACATGTAAACAATCTAAGAGTAGAAATCATTAGGTGTGGAGAGGGCAGATATGCTTTCTAGAGCAGGTGCCAATTGAGCTGAGCTTTGAAGGAAGTCAGGGGAAGTAAAAAGGAGAGATGGTTAGGATAAGCATACTAATCATGAAGCTCGCCAGTATAAAAGCACAGAGATGAGAGATGGAATGTAGGGTTTTTTTGTTAGTTTACTTTTAGGAATTGCAAGTAGTCCATGACTGGTGAGTGGGACTGTGTGTTGAAGTAGTTTGAAATGTGAGAATAAAAAGGTAGGGAGGAAATATTTATGAAGGACTTTGATTATGAAGCAAAGGAGTTCATATTGATCTTGGAGTTAATAAGGCGCCAAGAATTCTCAATGAGCTGGAAAGCGACATGATTAGACCTATATTTTAGGGGAAAAACAAAACAAAACTTGCTTTGGCAATTGGAGTATGGATTTCAAATGGGAAAAGTTTTAAAGAGAAGAGATCAATTGGGAAATTATGACAATAATATATCAATAGATAATAAGAAACTGAACTAGTGTGGTGGCTGTGTGAGTGGAGAGAAGGGGAATATACAATTGATGTTATGAATGGATAAATGATTTGGCAACAGTTGGTTATGTAGGGTTATTGAAAGTGAGATTTCAAAGATGACACTGAGGTTGTCATCCTTTGAATGCTAAATGAGTGAAAACATAGTGCTGCTCTTGACAATAACAGGAAACTTTGGTCAAGGAGTGGGATTGAGTAGAAAATATAATGAATTGTGTTTTGGATATTTTGAATATAAAGCTTCTATGGAACGTTCAACTTGAAATGTCTCAAATGCAATTGGGAATGTGGAACTAAAGATCTGAAGAGAGACAAGGGTTAGGAAGATGGATCTGGAAATTATTTGCATAAAATAATAATTGAACTTATGAGTACTGATGAGATCACCAAGCAAGATAAGGGAGGAGTAGAGAAGAGGACCTGAACAGAACTATGAGAAATGCCCACACTTCGCAGATGATAACAGTTTGGATAACCCACCACTAAGATATGGATGAAGTATCAACCAAAAAGTCTTGGAAAGATATGAAAAGAATCAAGGAGGATAGAGTTATGATAACTTAAGAGTAAGAAATATGGCCGAGAATGTGATTCATGTTAAATGAAGGTTAATTAGTGTTAAATGAAGAAAAAAGATCAAGAACCAACAGGACTAAGTAAAAGCCTTTCAATTTGGCAATTAAGAGGTGACTTGTAACTTAGAATGGGTAATTTCTGTTGAATTATGGATTATGGAGCAGATTGAGAGGGTTTAGAAGTACGTGAGTGAGAAGAAACAAAGATGCCAAGTGTGAAGGATTTTTTCCATGATTTTAGCCATGAAAGGGAGGAGAAATATATTATAATAGCTAGCAGCAATTAGAGGCTCCATTTTTTTCTAAGGAAGCAGGAGAAATGGGTGTGTTTGTAGGCAGAAGGAAAGGAGCTAGAAGGGAGAAACTGCAGATATGAGAGAGGACATTTGTTATTGGGGATTGTAAGCAGTGGTAATATGTTTAGAGAAGATGGGAAGGGATAAAATCACAGATGCATACAAAAGGGAAGTCTTTGGTAAGGAACAGACACCCCTTCATCAAAGACTGATGTTAAAAAATCATCAGGAAAGATGACTGAATTTTTTCTGATAAGGAAGAGATGGGAAGGGGGAAATCTTTGGAATGGCTACTTTTTTCTGTGATTGGGTTGAAATCCAAGATCAACAGTGGGGAACTTTCAGGCTTGAGGTCACAAGTGGCCCTCTAGGTCTTCAGATGTGGCCCTTTGACTGAATACTTTTGGATTGGCAGATTGGCTGCACTTGAGGACCTAGAGGATCACATGTGACCTCAAAGTCACAGGTTCTCCACCCCTGTACAAGGTGAAATCCTTGGCTAAGAAGGTGCAAGTCTTGAATAGAGCCAAGCAGATTTGAAATAACCATTTTGGGAAGTGAGATAATGGATTCATCTGGAAATAGCCTATACTAGTAATGGTTTACTTGAAATTGTGCTTGTTGTGGAGTTGTTTCAGTCATGTCCAAGACTTTGTTAACTCATTTTGGGATTTCCTTGCAGGTACTGACTTAGTTTGCCATTTCCTTCTCCAGCACCTTTTATATGTGAGGAACTGAGGAAGAGTTAAGTGACTAACCCAGGGTCACAGGTCACACATATAATAAAATTCTGAGGCCAGATTTGACCTTATGATTAGTCTTCTTGATTCTAAACCCAGTGCTCTATACACCATACCAACCAGCTACCCTTACTTGAGATTAGATTGTAAAAACTTGCAGTATACTTGACCATCATGCTTTAACAATCTCTTCTAGTTCTGTCTAGCAGCATGTGGATTCGAGTAAAGGAGTTAGATGCAGGGAGAAGTCCATGGTTGGAATTTAGCAAGGGATGGTGAGCAACATGACAAAAGACCAAGTGATTCAAGTGTCATTTAGTAGAGTTGTACAAATTCACTAAGGGGTTGACAGAAAGAAGAGATGAATATTCAGTAAGTACATGGGTGATGGTCTGGAAAAACGACTGACAGATGGAAGAAAAAAAGGTCATAGTGAGGATTAATAACAAGATTGAAGTCATAAGACATGGGAAAATAAAATGATAAAATCTTATGATCAGATAAAGAAATTTCAGAAATTATGAAAACAGAAATGGGATGCTTATGAGTAATGATAAGATCAAGGGTATGTATGACCTAGGGTATGTATGTATGTAAGGCCAAGGAAAGTAGAGTCTTTTGCTGTTTTTGTTTTACTAAAAGTACCTTTGATTGAATGTGATTAAAAAAGCTCTTCCCCACACATTGATGGGCCTGCCCATTGAGGGAAGCTTGATTAGGGGAGTTGTTTTGTAGGAGGATCCCAAGTACCTTTTGTTTTTTCTATTGAGGCATTGGATCAGAAGGTCAGAGAGTACAAATACTCTCAGGGTGAGGTTTTACTTTGGGGCTTACTGACTAGAATTGTTTGTTTGGTCAGATGAGGACTCTGGGAAGCTGCTAAGGAGCCCCCCTCCAATTTGAAAACCTAGATGTCAGTGCTTCTCTCTCTGGTAACTATGGTCAGACAGTTGGACTGGTCTGTTGATTTGTGATATATGTATTGATTATTGTCAGGTAGAGGAAGCCATGTCGGTTGATCTTTTATGTCTCTATATTTTCTCTGAAGTTCAGGGTGCTGTTTCCCTTGACCTAGGAGAATGATATATATGCTTGATTAAAGGAATGGTATATGTGTTTCATTAAAGTGATTGTTAACTCCTCAAAAGTTGCCTTTCCTTTGAGAAACAGATGAAAGAACCTGTGATAGCAAGCTCCCTGTGTACGTCAGAGTGCTTACTGATCTCTGGTTATAGTTTAGAAGTAGTAGAAAAAAAGGTAATGAAAATTGAGTAGATTGAGGAACTTGAAAGCTGTTTTTGGGCAAGCACCAATATATGTGAAAAAAGTTCTCTAGTATGAAAATATAAGATGAGTTGGAGAGAAAACCTATGAACCAGGTGCTGATCAAATTGGGAAAGGAAGATTAAAGTCCTGGGGCACTGATTACCTGATATACTTGGATAATGTGAACCTCAAAAGGGAAGAGATTATTTAGTAAAGGTGGTAGATAGGGACCATTCATATGTGTCAATGGGGAACAAGCAATCCATTTCCTCCAGGATAATTAGAGAATCAGGAATTTTGAGAGAAAAAGTCCCATAAATAGAACTGGTGGAAATGTTGTCATAAGAAAGGAGCCAGTTCTCAATGTAAGCAATAATTTTAAGGTGAAAGGAAACTTATTCATTATGGAACAGATATTCCACAGGGCATAAGGGGAAGAGTTGGGCAGATGTGTTGTGGGATCTTGGTCTAGTAGAGTTGACGTGGATTATTCTAAAGGACTGGCAAAATGGGGATGGGGTAGAAGATTTATAGGATAACAACTGGAGATTTAGAATCACCAGGATAAGATGAGGATAAAGGAGATGGCGTGCACTAACCATAAAGGAGATGGCGTGTACTAACCATTAATGGAATGGCATTGGTGGTTGAAGAAGGATCCTTTGAGGGACATAAGATTATTTACAAGCATAATCTCACAGAATACTTGGTCATCTTGTTTTTCAGTACTCATAATAAGAAAAGGCAAAAAGACCACTATAAATACAATTGCAACTTAGGCACTAAACATCATTTAGAGACTGTAGAAGTGAAAGAATTATAGGAAGAATCTGAGATCTACAAAATCAAGTGAATTTATACTTTGATAGCTAGTAATTTTACTCAAAACTATGGAGAAAAGTATATTGAGAAATATAGTTCAGAATTAATAAATCAAATATTGCAAGATGTTGGGACTGGAAGCTCAATTCCGTGTGGACAGTCTCGGGCAGGTAAAAGTGGGACTTCTAAATCTTAGAGTCTTACGAGGCCCTCCATGAACAGCGGGGGTTCGAGAAGGTCAGACTGAGCTAGCTCGGCTAGCTCGGGTATTTCCGCCTCTCCCCCGGAGATACCTGATGGGTGGAGTCTCCCTGCCCTCGAGGTCGTCCCGGTTTGGAGCACACCTAGTTACCTAACAGCACGGTATTGAGATGCAAACTGTGTGGCTGAAGATTAAGTAGGATTGAGGAAGCCAAAAAGCTCTCTTAGCACGTGTGGAGCCAAAGAGAAAAGTAGGGCTCCGCTTCTTTTCTTTCCTCTCTCCCCTCCCCCTCTCTCCCCGCTTATACTTCTACTTCCAATCCCTTAAGCTTAGCCTCCTTAGGAAATCTCCCCCTCTTCCTCCTAAGGAAGATCACCCTGCATTTGTAACCCGGACCCTGAAATAAAGCTCAACCCCTGTTTGACTCTGTAACGTCCTTTCTCTCATACGTTTATCTGGTTTGGCCAACCGAAGACCTGGGACAGGTAAGAAAGACTCGGGTAGCCCAATACAGGCCTCTAGGCTTGGCAGCAAGATCCTCTATGAATTATTTAGAAGTGGTCCAAAGAATCATGGGGCCATAAAATTTAATGAGAAAAGTCTTCAGGCTATACAATAAATAAAATTTTAAGCCACACAAGAATTTTGGGACACTGATAAACAGAAGCTCTATATGTGTAAGTAGTCAGAGTTTAAAGGATTCATTGTTTTACATATAACAGTGTTTTGAACTGGGGCTAAGTTTTCTAGCATTCCTTAACTTTGTGAGAAGTTCAAATAAATGCACCTTCCTTCCTCCTCAGATCTGATGGATTCTCCACTTTTTGCTGCCCTAATTTGCTATCACTTGAGAATTGTCTTTATTAAAAGAAAGACAGGTGGCAGAGCCAAGATGGCAGAGTAAAGGCAAGGCTCAATTGAGCTCTCCCCCCAAACCCTCCATGCATCTTTAAAAATAGTTCTAACCAAATTCTAGAGCAGCAGAACCCACAAAAAGATTGAGTAATACAAATTTCCAGCCTAAGACAATTTGGAAGGTTGGCAGGAAAAATCTGTTGCTCCACGGTGAGAAAGGAGTGCTGTCCAGTACAGGCTGGACCAGCACAAACCATGCACCAGCAAATTCAGACCAGGTTTCAGAATGACAGAATCACTGGCAGCACTGGTGTTTTCCAGACCTCTGAGCCCAGAGACACCAAAGACAACTTAGAAGGTTACCAGAAACATCTGCCGCACCTGGGTGAGAGTGGAGCCTAGTCATTCACAGGTCACACCAGCACAGCCCTGACCATAGCAAACCAGGAGCAGGCTTTGGGATTGACCGAATCAGCAATGGCAGGGGCAGTTGCTGCTTCCTGAGTTCTCAGCTTACAGATGGAAAGGGAATCAATCCACTGGTCAGAAAGCTACCAGTTCTTTTTTTCTTTCACTTAGGCAAGACTTTGTTGCTTTTCCCACACTCAGACCCAGGTCCCAGTCCTCAGTGGCAGTCTAAGGGAAAGGAAAAGCACAACACAGCAGAGCTTGTTGTCACAGTGGAGGGAGGCAGGGGAGTTTCTCATAGTTCCAGGTCAGAAAAAAAGTGCTAGTGGTTGATCACAAGTCAGAGCATAAGACTCAAGAGAAGTATATAGAGGTAAATAGGAAAAGAAAGTCATAAGGTTCTTAATAAGGTTAAATTGTTTACATTCCTACATGGGAAGATGATGCTTGTAGCTCATAAGACCCTTGTCATTATTAGAACAGTTAGAAGGTGTATATATAGACAAAGGGAACAGATGTGACTTGAATTTGAAGGGATGATATCTAAAAAAATAAAAGAAAATAAATGGGTGAGAGAGGGATGTATAGGAAGAAGGAGTAAAAGAGAGGTAAAATTGGGAAAATTATCTCACATAAAAGAGGCAAGAAAAAGCTTTTACAATCAACGGGATGAGTCAGGCTGTAAGGGGAGTGAGTGAACTTTACTCTCATCAGAAAATTACTCGATTGAGGGAATAATATACACACTCATTTGGGTATAGAAATTTATCTTACCCTAAAGGACAGTAGGAGGGAAAGGGCATAACAAAAAGGGGGTGTGGTAGGAGGGAAGGCATATTGTAGGAGGGTAGGGGGTAGTCAGAAACAAAGCACTTTTGAGGAGGAACAGGGTGAAAGGAAAGAGAATAAAACAAGCAGGTAGGGGGAATAAGATGGGGTGAAATATAGTTAGCAATAGTAAAAAATAGTGAAAAAATTTTGAAGCATGTTTCTCTGATAAAGAATTTCTCAAATATAGAAATATGAGTCAGATTTATACAAATAACAGCCATTGCCCAATTGATACATAATGAAATATATACTCAGTTTTCAGATGAAGTAATTAAAGCTATCTATAGTTATATGAAAAAATATTAAACCTCACTATTGATGGGAAAAATATAAATTAAAACCATTCTGAGGTACTACCTCATACCTATTAGATTATCTAATAGAACAGGAAAAGTAAATAATAAATGTTGGAAGGCATATGGGAAAAACGAGACGTTAATGCACGGTTGGTGGAGTTGTGAATTGACTCAATCATTCTGTAAAACAATTTGGAATACCAATACCTTTTATTCTAGGAGTACCATTTCTAGGTCTACATACCAAATGAGTTATAAAAAAAGGGAAAAGGACTTACATGTATAAAAATATTTATAACAAATCTTTTCTGGGGGTAAAGAATTAGAAATTGAGGGGATGTCCATCAACTGGGGAATGGCTGAACATGTGATTATGATAGATTATGATGTAATTAAGATGCAATACTATTGTAATAAAAGAAATGAGGAGTAGGATGCTCTCAGAAAAACATGAAAAGTTGTTCATGGGTTGATGCAAAGTGAAATGCACTGTATACAAAGTAAAGCAATGTTGTAAGGTGATCAACTGTGAAAGACTTAGTTATTCTCAGCATTACAGTTATTTAAGACAACACTGAAGGACTTATGGTGAAAGAAATGCTATCTGTCCCAAGATAAAGAATTGATGGCATCTGAATACACATTGAAGCATACTTTTTTTTTTACTTTATTTTTCTTGATTTGTCTTTGTGTATGTTTTCTTTCACAAGATTAATATAATGGAGATGTTTTCCATGACTGTACATGTATAACCTAAATTGAATTGCTTCCCTTCTCAATGAGGGAGCCTAGGGAGGGAGGAAGGGAGAGAACGTGGAGCTCAGAGTTTTAAAAACTAATGTTAAAATTGTTTTTATGTGCAACTGGAGAGAATAAAATATTAAAGAAAAATAAAAGGAAGACAAAATTTGGTGCTGAAATCACCTGAACCTGATATACCAATAGTTATCATTGCCAAGGATTTGAAAACTATAATTTTATAAGTTAAGAAGATCAGTTTTATTAACACATCTTTTTTGTGTTGGATCAGTGATTAACATCATTCCATTATTTGTCAAAATAGTGTCTGTAACTTTTCAACATGACATAAATATTTTCTTCCAAAATATTGTATGAAAGTGCTGATAAGGCAAATCAGTAAATACTGAAACAAAAACAAAATTGATTGTCTTAGAGACAGAAAATAAATAGTTACTGATGTGGGGATCATTTCCAAATTGGGTGTTTTGAATGGTGCCATAAAAATGCCAATTAGAAGAATTTAGAATCACACCCCAATTTGAAGAATGGATAATAATATCTGTGATGAGGCTTATTCAAAAAACTGTTAATTTCCAAAATTTGAAAAGGTAAATGTAAAGATTTGGTTTTTATCATCACAATTTCTTTGAGAACTTTAAAAACTATAAATGTTATCACAATAAGGAAGACAAAAAAGCCGACTTCACCCAAGAAAACCTTAACGTGTCTTAATCCCTTGATGTGTGACAATGAAAAGTAGCATCATGGAATAAAATAACAAATGAAAACAAAACAAAACAAAAACTCTGTCTCTCTCTTTCTCTCTCTCCTCCCCTCCCTTCTTCTTTCCTCTTTTCTATTTTACTTTCTTCCTTCTCTTTTGCCATGTCTGTCTTTGTTTCTTTCCTTCCTTCCCTTCGTTCTTTCTTTCTTTATTTTCTCCATTTCTTTTTTCCACTCTTAATTCCTGCCTAATCTCTCTTTTCCTTTCTTTCCTTCTTTGCTTTCCTTCTCTTTCTCTTAATTCCTTCCTCCTTTCCTTTCATTTTCTCTTCTTTCCTTCCTTTCTTTCTTCCCTCCTTTTCCTTCCTTTTTTTCTTTATCTTTTCTTTCTTTTCTTCCTTCGTTCTTTTCTTTTTTTTCTTTCTTCCTTTCTTCCTTTCTCTCTCTCTTCTTTTTTTCTTGCTACTTCCTTTTCTTTGCCTCTTTTCTCTTCTAAAAATAATTCCTGAATATTGTTGTAAGTCACTTGTCAAGGGAAGCTATTATATGCAATTTAGCTTCTAATTATAAAATATGGATTGGTAGCAAGCAAATTGCGCCCTTCTTTCTAAAATATATTCTTGATGATATCGTTAGATTTGGAATAGCACCGATCTGAAAGCAGAATTTGTTAGTTTGCTTTAATCAGCTTTATTTCATACCATTAGTAACAAGAATCTTAAAAAAATCATTTGATAGGAATTTTCTTTAATTCGAAGAGATTGAGAACCAGGAGTTTATTAGTATAAATAGAGTTCGTTCATTTTATTCACAGGCAGCATGCTCATCTCTGGAATGCTAATGAACAAAGTATTTTATCCATTCTGCTGCCCATCTGTCTCACCTACTTTATGTAGCCCTTATGCAATAGGTACAGTTTTATTTGGCCTCCCATGGGAAGAATTGAATGCTAACAGAACTGCCATTCTAGACAAATTAGTGGTACCTCACTGTTGTTTTATACAACCCAGACGATGACCAACAACTGCAGCTTTCCCTTTTATGATGGGAAAGGAAAATCAAGAGATCTGATTAACATGGTAATAAAGATTTGCACTGGACATCAATATGAGGTACCTCCTTGACAAAGTACTTATCCTTGTCCTTGGTAATATGACAGCTACTGATAACTATAGCTTAATGATGATTTCTCTCCTGGGGAATTCAAACCAGTTGCATAACCAGAAATGCTCTACTAGATTCTTAAATGAGGATTCAGTACCATCTTCATTATAGAAATAAATAGCTTATATTTCAGGGAATATTGTTAAGGATAGTATTTTTTTTTATTATATACGGACTGGGATAGGAACTAAACCTATGATTTCATAGGCAGAGAGAACTTTTAGATGAGGAAACTCTCTCTATCAATGCAATCCACTATATTCTCTGCTTGGAGCACTGAAAATTTAAATGACTTGCTCAGGGTCACAATGTCAGTATGTTTTGTTCCAAAGTTCAGACCTGGATGCAAATTTGTTTCTGGTGTATACTAGCTATCCAAAGCAATATTATTGCATGCACATGTTATTTATAATTATCTATATAGTTGTACATTCTTGAGCTAATAATGCTCCTAATGGTCCTTGTGCTCTTCTGATATGTTGCTGAACAAAAACTTCCCTGTAGTCTGAATTCTAAGAGTGCCCACTAAATTCTTCTCTCTATGGAGAAAACTAAACATTTTAGTGTTTCAAGATTGCTGTTCAAACAATTCTAAGACCAAAAACATTCCAAGACTCTTTCCTCCCCTCATAGACTTAGGGTTGAAGGAGACTGGCCAGTGGGTGAATATTGGTATGCTGCCCCTTAGTCCCTAGATTAATAAACTACTTGGAGTCAATATACCTGGAGGATGAGTCTGAATTGTGACATTTGCTAGTTGTGTGACAATTCCTGTCACTTATTTTGGGTGTCATTTTCTTCACTGTAAAATGAAAAGATAAGATCTTGTCATTTTTGAGGTTCATTCCAGGTTAAATACTTCATGAACTATGTGAACCAGAAAGAAACTACTACAATTATCAATGATAAGACTTTTTTTAGGTAAGAGACAATACAGTTCTCTAGTGTTACATAAAAGCTATAATCTGGGAATAATGATACAAACTTTTACAGAGTAGATGCTATTCACATATTTTGCTTAATACTTGAGCACAATTATGCTGTGATAATAATATTAATTAATAACATTTTTCCTGTCTAATTTGAAGGTCTTTTTGATACATTTCTTTTCCTCATGAAAAGTCATGTAAACAAGCATATGACTCATGTAGAAGAGGCTTAACTGGAAACCATAGAAGAGGCTTAATTGGAAACTAAAGTTAATATGCATAACTTTTAATGAGTAAATTGTAAAAGTGCAGTCTTCTTTTTGACTAAGAACCGTGTGATCTAATGGAAACTTGAAACCCCAAAGATTTTATTTTGCTACAGCTCACTGTAGAGACCTGGCATTAGAATTTTAATGGATATCACTGCATGATAAACATATTATTCACAGGGTTAATATGAAGGAAAAATCTGAAAGTTTTATTCATTAAACTTTCAGAATGTTTGATGTTCCCTTAATTAACATGATGTGCTCCAGTGGACATTTCTGCCCCATTGTATATAGTTATATCTTGAAAGGCAATTGGAGAGTTGAACAGAGGCAATAGTCTATAGAATTTGGGCAAAAAAGAAATAAAAAACAAATCTTCAAACATTTCATGGAAGGAAAAATACGTACAGTGAGAAAAGTAGAAGTACAATTCTCTATCTGTCTCAAATGATGTCAATATGGATCTGAATGATTCAGTTATTTCTTGGTGTTTTTTTTATTTCATATTGACATAATTCATCTCTCCCTTAATCAAATTAAGAGTAAGGAGAAAATGAAGGAAAGCAACCGTTTATTTTCAAAGTGCCATTCTAGGGCAATGAGTTTGTCATACAATATTTTTGGGGCTGTTTATTTTGCACAGAGAGATAATTTGAGGATTTTAATAGAAATTATACATACTGACAGAACAAGAAAATGATAAATGCTGGAGAGGATGTGGGGGAGTTGGAACACTAATTCATTGTTGGTGGAGCTGCGAGCGCATCCAACCATTCTGGAGAGCAATTTGGAACTATGCCCAAAGGGCTACAAAAATGTGCATATCCTTTGACCCAGCAATATTGCTACTAGGACTATATCCCCAAGAGATCATAAAAATGGGAAAGGGTCTCACATGCACAAAAATATTTATAGCAGCACTCTATGTAGTTCCCAAAAACTGGAAGTCAAGGGGATGCCCATCAATTGCGGAATGGCTGAATAAATTATGGTATATGAATGTAATGGAGTACTATTGTGCCATAAGAAATGATGAACAAGAAGACTTCAGAGAGGCCTGGAAGGACTTATATGACCTGATGCTGAGTGAAAGAAGCAGAACCAGGAGAACTTTGTGCACAGCAACGACCACAGTGTGCGAGAGTTTTTTCTGGTAGACTTGGAATTTTGTAATAACACAAAAACTTCTTATAAAAAAAAAAAATCCCAAAGGTGGTTCTCAAGGCAAAATGCCTTCCACACTCAGAGAAAGAAATATGGAAGTCATTCGCAGAATGTAGCAGATCATGTTTGTGTATGTGTATGTGTTTGTGTATCATGTTTTGATTTGTTATATGATTTCTTTCATTTATTTTAGTCTGACTACATAGCATGACTATAGTGAAAATATACTCAATAGGAAAGTATATGTAGAACCTATACAGAATTGTATGCAGTCGTGGGGAGGGAGGGGGGTAGTGGGGGGTAGGTGTGGGGGGGATAAAATCTCAATTGTATGGCAGTGATTGTTAAACATTAAAAAATAATAATAATAAAAAGAAATTATACATACTGCAATAATACCTTGAGTAGTTCAGTTTTATGACTGTCATGAGGACAAGACGAAGTCTTGGCAGTCACAGTTATTGAGTTGATACTACATACCCTGTCCCTCTCCCATTTCAGTGTACTAATATTTTGGTGGATCAATGGGCTCATTAATATGAGTACTTTTTCCAGTGGTAGAGATAACAACACATTCATATCATCTCCTTTCATGCAGTGTTAGTCCATATCTTCCCATTAACCCTAGATAAAGCCACATTAAATCTAATATGCTAAGGGATTTCTTTTAGGTGTCAATAATATAAGAGTATGAATAAGACATATGAGTTGTCTAATCAAACTCACAACAGGACTATTTGTCAATATCAAGGACTCTTCAGGACTAATATATTGAATACACACACATATACAGACACAGACACAGACACAGACACACACACACACACATATATTATATATATATTATGGTTGGCAACCCAAAACTTTAATGTTTGAGTGGTTTCAATGGTATGGAAGAGTTCACCCTTCCTACATTGAAATTCCACCAGCATAATGTTATTGTGAAGACTGAGTTAGATAATATCTGTACAGTTCTTAAAGTGTTACATAAATGTCAGCTATTAATGATATTGTTGTTGTTCCTCTCATTCAAAATGTGTCATAGGATCAATGAGAAACTTTATATTGTAAATAGCCAAGATCCCTCCTAATTCAAAACTGTGATCCTTAATGAGGCAAGTGATTGTAATGAGGAAGACAGCTTTCTGCCCATCAAACATTGATTATTGACTCTATTGACAAAGTCTGAAGCAATGTTTCCACTTTGTGGGATACACCAAAGAGGAATTTTAAGTCCTGGCAAGCAAATTTATGACTCAGAGTGACCTGAAGTAAAAGGTGGTAGTTTTTTCTCAGTCTTGTACATTGAAACAGACACTGGGTAACCCTTTGTTGAATATGTAATAGTAGATATTCCTTTCATTTGTGGATTGAATTTGATAATTTCTGAGGTCCCTATCAACTTCTAAATTATATAATTATGTGAGAGGAGTGTAATGGGGGTCAAAAGGCCTATGAAGTCCATTCTATGAAGCATAGTCAGATATTTCCTGCCTATGTCTACTCCTAATATTTTGATGATTCAGAGATTTGGTACTGTGGGATAATGGAGAATTCTCTAATTAGCTGTTAGTCAGAACTAAGTAGATTATGAAAGGGGATAACTTCTCTCTTTCTGTTGAGTGTAAAGCATGAAGATTAATCTAACTATGTAGAAGTTCACAAATAATAAGCATTATTTCTTGTGTGTGTATGTTTGTGTTTTCTTTCCTGATGCCAGGTGAGTAAGTTATTCATGTGGGAGCTGTGAGAATTGCATCTTGAGAAGGTCCAAATTTCTTTGGAGTGGTGGAATATGTGTAAATCAAGGACTGAGTCATATACTGGAGCAGTAATGGCTGAAGGCAAGGATTGGATGGATTACTGTCAGTCTCCCAGCATTTATTAAATATCTGCTCCATACCATGCACAGTGATAATCACTGAGGACTTTAAAAAATGGCAAAAAGTATCTCAGTCTACTGAGGAATTCAACAAGCAAGCATTTATATACAACAAAATGCATACATGTTAAATTGGAAATAGTCTCAGCAGAAAGACTTTTAAATTAATGAGGAGAAAGGAAGACTTGTTGAAGAACATTAAACTTTTGCTGATATTTCAAGAAAACTAGGGACGTTAAGAATTATGACTAGGATAAGTATTCCAGGAATGATGGACAGTCAATGAAAATGCTCAGGTCAGAATGTGCTCAGCCACATATATTTTGTGTGAGGAATAGGAAGGCCAAGGTCATTGAACTGGAGAATATTTGGAATAGAATAGCATTTAAAGAGATTAAAATGTGGAATAGCTTAAAAATGGATTTAACAGCCAAACAGGATTTTATGTTTTGTCCCAAAGGTGACAGGGAACAACTGGAGTTTATTAAAAGGGGGTGTGGGATGGAGAGGAAAAGGCAATATGATTGTATCTGCACCTTTGTATTTCATTTTATTATAGCAAACATGCTTAGAATAATTTACTTAATGATTTGATTTTGGGAAGACATGCCAAAAATGCACAATACAAAGCTTTGTTGTTGTTTTCATTTGATATTAGACCTCTATGTCTGCTATTGACCTGATAATTTTTCCCTCTAGTATATGTAGAAGATGGTTCCCATTAAAGTCATCTCTTCCATGAGCACAATTTTCGATTTCTTTTGTGGGGTTCAACTTTCCATGTATCATATAGCCAATTCCAAGAAGATTCAAGGAATATAGGCCTTCAACAAATTCAGGTAAAAGCAGGCTATGTAAGCAGCTAGGTAGAGTAGCAAATAGAGTGCCAGGCCCAGAATCAGGAAGATTCCTCTTGAGTTCAAATCTGACTTCAGACACTTACTAGCTATGTGAACCTGGGCAAGTCACAACCCTCTTTGTCTCAGTTCCTCACCTGCAAAATTAGCTGAGGAGGAAATGAAGACCATTCGTGTATCTTTTCCAAGAAACCCTAACTGGAGTCATGAAGAGTTGAATATGACTGAAATAACTCAGCAACAACAACAACAGGTTACATATAAGTGATGGAAGATGTAGAATATGTTAGTCAAAGTTGTAGCCTCTTCTTTCAAGCTCAGTAATATCACCTCCTTTTTCTGGTCATATAACTGACATATATAATGTGAATATTAATTCTTGGACTTAATTTTCTATTTTTTTATCTTACTTGAACATGATTTAACTGGCTAAAAGTATGTGACCATCACATCTTGACAGATTTTCTATGAATTAAATTGTTGAAGTACAATAGAAATGTAATTACACACCTGGCAAAAATGATCTTTAAAATAATATGCTTTTCTTTCTGAAGCATCTAGGCAGCACAAATCACTTAATCTCTTTTTGTCTCAGTTTAATTTTTCTGTAAAATAGAAATAATAAAATAAAAATAATAAAAATAGAGGGATACTGTAAGGATCAAATGACATAATGGTAAAATGTTTAGCACAGTGCCTAACATAAAATAAGTGCTATAGAAATATTAACTATTATAAGCTATTATTATTTTCCTTCTTTACAAAGCAGCAATTGAAGTGTGTGTGCATGTACACACAAACTTTCACATATACACAATATATAATTTTCCTTAAGAGCAAAATGATTTGTAATTTGAAAATGAAAGGAAAATTCCATTGTACCAATTAAATATTTTAAGATTTGTGATATCAAGCATATTGAATATATTCTACCAAGATTGTGATTCAATTGGCAAGAATTGCTGGCTAATTTAGCCTATGGGAGAATGTAGATCATGGGACAAAGCCAAAAATGTATTCTAAAAGATTAAATTCATTGAAAAAAATTAGCAAAACAAAATTACTTACATCAGAACTAAGAGAAGCCTAACCACCTTAGGCAAAATGGTGAAAAGAGTGGTCTTATGGGGATAATTGACTAGTTTTTGGGTTTTTTTTATTTTTAGGATCATATTTCTGTTTCAAGTTTCACCTGAGGAGATCCATCATCCTAGGAATGTGCTCCTTGAAGTTCCTCTTCCATGCAACCTACCACTCAACTACAAAAATTTTAGCATTATAGCTGAGCATGTGTTTGAAAAGATATGCTGAATATTTTTTTAATCTGTGTAATGATAATTTTCATTTTGCTCAGGGTAACAGGAAAGTATTGATAATAGACTGGACATGAATGCAGTAAAATCAAACCTCTGTTTCTTGTCATATATTTGAACCTTACCATTACTTGGATACCACACTAGTTATGCCTAAGAGTAACTCTTCTGGGTTAGCTTTACCATCTGTCCACATTAAAATTATGCTAGTGGCCAAAGGTGCTGGAATGATTTTTAATGCTTAAAGAATAATTTGTACAATGACAGAAACCTCAGTCTCATCAGTGTTTATTTCCTTTCCAACATTCTCAGCTGCAGACTCATGCTTGGTCTTTTCCCTATGCTTTCAAATGCAAGTGTTAGCATTTCTAAAAAAAAAAAAAAAAAAAAAAAAAAAAAAAGTCTTATCCTCTCACGTCACTGAGGTGTCTTTCTATTTTTCTTTTCTCTTTAAAATAAGCCTCCTTGAATGCATCATTACAAGCTTCTAGCATTATTTCTATCCTTAAGTTAAACTGCAACTTGTTTATTTTAATTGCTATGCATTAATACAGTTCTTTGAAAGGAGAGTCATGACATCTTAGCTAAGCGCATCCTGTCTCCAATTTTCTCTGAATCTCTCTTCTCTGATATATAGTTTTCTCTTTATTGGTTCCTTATTTCACTCCCTTTCTTTTCTATAGAACAGAGACTTCTAGAATCTGTAGGAGTGTGTCCTGGAGTATGATGACCTTCATTGAATGATATAAGGAACATAACAAAAGTTATAAAGGTTGCAAATCAGGGAATTACTGTACTGTCGTTGCTTTGTCTTGTTTGTGTATGTTGTCACATTTTCATTATAATGACTTGTTAGATTTTGCCCTGTGCCTTGCTAAACCCTCATAAATTACAAATGTAAGTTGTATTAAGAAAGTCATAGTGTCTACAAATAAGGAGGTGTTAAACACAGTGTTTTTTGTTCTGGTCATACTAATCTGGAATAGTATGTTCATTTCAGTTGTGGATGCCACATTTTAGAGTAGGCATCAATAAATTGGAGGGCATCCAAACTATGGCAAAGCCTTTATATCATGTTATATGAGTGTTAGTTCTAGGAACTATGAGTGTTCAACCTGAAAAAGAAAAAAAAAAGACACATATGTGTATGCAGGGGGAGGGGAATCAGTGAGGTATGATAGTAGTTTTGAAGTATTTGAAGAACTCTCAAGAGAAAGAAAGATTAATCTTAATCTGTTTTGGGTAAAACTACTGGTCCATAAATAGTTTTCAGGGAATCATAGGTAAATGAAAAAAAGGAATAGATACAGGTTTTAATTATGAAGACTATTCAAAAGTGAAATGATCTCTCTCAGGCAGTGGTAGGTGGTAGGTCTTCAAACAAAAAATTGAGGACCATTTTTCAAGTTCATTCATATAGACACATAACTTGGATTTGATGAATTCTGAGATGTCTTTCATTGCTGAGATTCTGTGATTCTTTTTTTTTTTTCATTTCCTCATTTATTTATTTATTTTTTGTGATTCTATTACATGTATATGCAAGTGTGTGTGTGTGTGTGTGTGTGTGTGTGTGTGTGTGTGTGTGTGTATGGAGGAGAAGGAAGAGGAGGAGGAATATGGTGAAGATTGTACCTTCAGGGATCAGGAAGGCTGTGATATTCTTCTAAGATTTTTCATCTTTCCTGGGTAGAGGAAAGTGGAAAGGAAAGGAGTTACACTAGGATGTGAATGTTGAAAATGCCTGTCTAGGTAAAAATCTCCCAGTTTCCCAGGAGATTGTGAACTTATGAGAAAACTCTAGATAGATCTACTAGTAGAAGACTTTAAAGACTCAGATATTGATGATTCAGGGAAAAAGTAGGTGTTTTATTTCCCAGATACTGTGCTGAACCTTTTATTTTTTGCTTTGACTCTGGAACAAGTTGCAGAGGTGCTGGGTTGTCTCATGTTGTACTGCCTGGGACTGGGTAATACCCCCTTACAACATCTCAGTGTCTGGAGAATAGAAAAGGATTGGGTTCACAGCTTGACTGAGTTATTTTATAGCATGGTCTTGCAAAGTTACAAATCCAAAGACCCTTTTTGTACTCATGTTCCAAGTGCTGTGTCTTCTCACATCTTCCTTGTTAAGATGGAAGGAACATCCAGTCTGGAATCCTGCTGTTATGTTCACCATGACTGAAGTCTAGGTAAGAAGACTCTACTACTTATGCATAGAATTGAAATGGACAAACAAAATATGCCACACCAAAACCCCAATCTAGTTTCTCAGGACCACAGACGCTGAAAGGGGTGTACAGAATGGTAATCATTCCCCTCACCCAGTGCATTTCATGGTACTCATGTTAGGAATGAAGAAGACCGTTACAGTCTTGGTTACCAGTGTGGGGATGGGGAGAGAAGATTGTGACTGCCCCAGTCTTGTAGCTTTAACGCACAGCCTTTTCTGTCTCCAAAGCTAGTGGACAAGGCTGTCTCCACCCACATACTTCTCCCAGAAGCAGATCTCGTCTTCCTAGGTGATCTTATATATGTGGAAGACTTGGTTAAGTATATGTATACACCTGTACCTATGGGTGTGTGTGTGTGTGTGTGTGTGTGTGTGTGTGTGTGTGTGTGTATTAAAGACATGACACAAAAAGTACTTGGAATGTAAAATGAAACTCTTTAAAACATAAGTGGTATAATTTTGGTTTAGATCAGAAAAGGATAAGATAAAAGTTATTTCAGATTCCTTGTTTATTAAATCTTCAGTAATAAAGGAAGGAGTTGAAGCAGCATAGGGAATTCACATAAAAAAAATTAAACAGATGACTGCCAGTATTACTTTTCAGATTTCTGAGTTTCTGGATTTAGTTGTGCCAGGCTACGAGAGTGGCTGCCAACTGGCAGGATAGCTGTCTATTCATTTTTTATAATATAGAAATATCATACAGCTGAAGAGCCTGAGTGGTACTTTTTCAGTTTCACAAGGACACTTGACATAGACCAAGCCACCAGTGCTATCTAACTTGAGAACAGTGTTACTCAGGTTTTTCACTCTCCTATTTCCTGACCCCAATTTTTTCATGGTTAATGGAGAGAGAATTATGGAAACAGAATTATGTAAGCTGAGATGTTATCATGCCTCTCCATTTTCTTTGAAGAGCAGTTTACAACAGTTCTCACAGCAAACAGAAATCAGCAGATTGAAAGGACCACCTTACCACATGATGAAGTTAAAGTTATTAATTCTCACCAAGTTTATATAACTCTGATGTTGCAAAATACTCATCACTTCTATGCAGAAATCCTTATTTCTACCTACAAAGAGATCCATAAAGATGACCAGAGTTTTCCATTACAAAAACTTGGCAAGATAATGCAGAGTACAGGCAAAAAAATACAAGCTAAACCAGACAGTAACAAATTCAGACATGAAAATGGAAGAACTTGACTATATATTCCTACCTGGCATAAGCAAAAATGTGATGATAAAGGCTATTTTAATTTACGCATAATGAGAAATTTCTTGGTGAATTTGTAGGGCTTTTTGAAGTGATTCAGGACAGAGCATTTGCTATAGATAATTACTAAAATAAGATGCGTAATAAAGGGAAGTTTGGTCAGAATCATACAGTTTTACATATCTTAATTCTTTCACTGTGTTTTGGGATGCTCATAACATCAATCAGAGGCCTTTGAATGAATCCAACTAAGGACAGTTAGGAAATGTAATTTAAGAAACGCCTGAGGATTGCTGCTGTGAATAATTCTGAGGGTCTAATTACATAGTATAATGAACTCTCTATTCAGCAACAAGCTAAGCATTGTTCAATAAAGTAAAGCATAATATTCACAGCAACATCCTTAAGCCAAACATATCATCTAACGCATATATGTATCTCATAACACTCTAGTATGCCATATGATGCATATCATATATCATTGCATTCCCAAAGTCAGGGGGTCCCAGGCTGAGGTCTTCCCTAGCACAATACATCCTTCAGGGATAGCATGAAATACCACACCTTCCATCCCTAGGTCACTGTAAGAACAATCTTTTTTAATCAATGCCCAGTGTCCAAGTAAATTCCTCTCTCATCTTGACTTAAGGCTGACTTCCAAACCTCACATCTCCTCCTCTGTGGGCTGACACCTTCCAACTCTTGCCTGGCTTCACACACAGGCAGCTCTCTGCTCTTGCTCCTTGTCTTAAATCATAGGGATTGTTCCTCTCCAAATTCTTCCTGCTTCTGCCTGACAGGGGATCCTGCCTGCATCTTCAGTTTCTAGGAAAACAAAGCTTAACAGAATTATAACAATATTTATAGGCATTATCAGCATCATTGTCTCCAATTTGCTTGTAAAGACCAACAGATAGGACTTCTGTTTGAGAAATCAAAACAGATTAACAGAGTGCTGTCAAAGATCCTTAATTGATTCAATCAAATCAAAGGCATTTGATTATCTAAAACTCAATTCAGACAAACGACAAAAAAATCCTACTTTGCTTTCTGTTACACCCCTTCAACCCCAAAAGATGGAATAGATAATGCAGTGTCTCAGGGAGAAATGTATATTAGGATAATAGTAAACATTGCTAAAATTGCTAGTCAATCATGAACTTTGATTCTCAATGAAAGCATAAAGGTAGGGCTATAGGGGAAGTTGGATAATGCTATTTTAGAAAACATGGCTCAGGTTAAAGAGTCATATGAGGTCTAAGTCTTATAGACTACTCAAAATTATAATGCCTATATGTCATAAATTATTTTTAAGAGGATATAAGATACAAGAGGATAAAGATGATACAAGGATTGATAAAAAGCCGATATCACAAAAAGTGAATTTGTCTATATGTAATGGACAAGACATTATTGGTTGCTGTGGTTGGGTGTATTTTGAGAATTTGCTGTCTCCATACAGTCAGATGATTGCCTAATTAGAGCAAATATCAAAATCAATTAAATTAGAAGAAAGAATAAAAATGAAAAGATATTATATTACAACAAACTGAACTATTCAAACAAGCTACTAATGCCAAAAATAAGAAAAGAAAGAAATGAAAGGAAAAGCAGAGAAAAAGGAAATATATTAACCTTACCATCATTGTCTTGTAAAGTGTAATGGTATCAAGCAGTTTCTACAATAAGGCAAGAAAAAGGCAGGAATTTCCTTAGCCAGCAAATACTTGATTTCTCCTTGTGAAACAGAAAGATATAATTGCAAATGTCATCTTTGAATAATGTTTCATTAAACATCGTGGAGAAGAGCAGCAGAGTATAAATACTTAAACACTCACAAAAGTGAAAACAAGTGTGTGAAAATTTGGCATGAGAACCAAGGCACTTCATACAAAACAACCATAGATAAAAGACATATTAGCAATACAACAGTTACACATAAAGTGTAATAGATTTGTCAGCATTTCTATAAGAATCAGTTTTCATCATCAATGTCAACAAAACCAGTACATTTGAATGCTAACACTTCAGTCTAGAATATGCTAAACAAGAACATGGAAATTCATTTTTAAAAAATTAAATTGAGAAGACTATATGGATCATAACAAAGAGATAGTTAGAAAATGTGTGATGGAGACAAAATAACCCTGAAAGTATTGAAAAATTATTTCAAAAGTTGCCTCAGGGAGGGCTGGAGACAAAAAGAATCAAAAAACTTACAGGCTATATTAATCGAACAAAAAAGATAATCAAGAAAACGTTAAAATATGAGAAAAGAAGAGGGAGATTTTAATAAATAATTTTCTGCAACAAGCCACATTTTTCAAGCTCTACAGTTGAATGAAAGTTGTAAAAATAAAAGATCCCACTGTCTTTATCTGTGCTGATTAAGTTTAAAGGAAAAAAAAAAACAACAGCGTTTGACTCAGTAAAGGAAAATGTAGGCTTAGAGCCTCTCCTCCGTTAGGAGTTTCTCAGGTGTGTCAAAGATTTTTTATGAAGGGAATCAAAGCTAATGCTCTATTCAACTAATCTCTTATTAAGAACATTAGATGTGTGATAAAATAGAGGCTTAAGCAGGTCAGTATTAATGTTATACAAGATGCTTGCCACAAGATTCACTGGAGGTGGTTAGATTCTCAAGAAGTTCCTTTTTAGTATGTGTTTGTGCTTATTTGATTAATCTCAAAGTAACACTGATTTTACTGATCTTTTCGTATTAATATTTTTTAATTTTAAACTTAAATACAGAATGAGAAAAAGAAAAAAAAAACATTGCTAAGTAAACAGGAGACCATGAGAGGGTTCAGTATAATATGGTAATGATTCATTTCAAGAAAACCTATATATTAAATGCTTCATATTGTTTTCAAATCTACCCAGCTTTTCTTTGCTTCCTTGAGGGTTTTATTTTGTTCTCTGCCATGCACTTTTTTACTTTATTTTTTTCCACCCTCAACAAGGCTAAAATTAAACATATCTATCTATCTATCTATCTATCTATCTATCTATCTATCTATCATCTGTCTATCATTTTATCATTCTATCATTCTATTTATCCATCTTTCTATACATATATGTATACATATACATAGATATCTATAAACATACACATACGTACACATATACGCTCATACACTTATACGTAAGACTGTACTATGCTCATTTCCACCTGTCATAAGTTTCTCTGAAGGTTGATAGCATCTTCCTTCAGAGGTCAGAGCCTTTCCAAGGTTTCAAAATCAACCAGCTCATCATTTCCTACACAACAGCAGTACTCCAACCCAATCACATCTCATCCTACAGACTGTCAAGGAAATATTTTTCCCAATTTTCTGCATTCCTTTTAATCTTGGCTATGTAGTCTTTATTTATACAAGAAGAATTTAATTTAAAATCATCAAAATTTTCTTTTTTACACTTCAGTAATGTTCTCCCTTATCACATACTTTAAGGTCTGATACCAATGAATCTACTTCATTTAATTCTTTCTTCCTGGTTTCTTTGAAGTTCCTAATCTTTTCCTCTTCAAATGAGGTTTGCAATTATTGTTTTCCAACTCTGTAATATATGAGTCTATGTGTGTGTTTGTGTGTGTGTGTGTGTGTGTGTGTGTGTGTGTGTGTAATTTAGTTAGTATAACATTGAATAAGGAGGTTAGTTAGGTAAAACCATCTTTTTAAAAAAAATTATATTGGCTTTACTTACCCCTGAATAATAAATATTACTTCAGTTATTTAGACCTGAGTTTATTTGAACTGAAAAGTATATTATGTTTTCTTGAATTTTCTTAAACAAAGCATTCCATCTCTCAACTCCCGTACATTTCACTTCCTGTCCTCCACACCTGGAATGCTCTTTCTCCTTATTTCTTCTGCTTTGCTTCTCTGGCTTCCTTCAAGCCCCAGGTAAAATCCTACCTTTGAAAAGAAGTTATTTTTTCCAGTTATTCATTATGCTAATACTTCCTTTCTCTTGATTATTTCTAACTTATCATACATACAGTTATATAATGTTATATAATTACTTGTTTTCCCCCCATTAGACTTGAGCCCCTTGAATGTGAGAACTGTCTTTTGCTTTCCTTTGAATCTTCAGCTCTCAACACAGTGCCTGACTTTTAGTAGCTATTTGAGAAATGTTTAATCACTGACTGACACTGTTAAAACTATCATACCATGACATTCATATTTATTGAAAAGGGACAGAAAAAAATGGTCTACACATGAAGAACCAAATGAATGGGAAAAAAAAAAAGTATTTTGTCCAGATAGTGACTTTTCAGTTATAAGGTCAATCCATTATATTTCTTGTAGAGGTGCTATAGAAAGACATGGAATTAGGGTCAGTATTGAATCGAGGGAAGAGAATTGTCTGAGTTGAATCTGAGAAATTATGTAGAACTTTTAACGATCCCAAGAATCTCTCTGAAACAAGACCAGTTCTTCTAAGAAAACTGTTCTTTGAGTGACAAAGCATGTTTGAAAGTCTTTATACACCACAAACTCTAGAGAATTAAAATTCAGGCTAGCCAAAGGAAATTAGATAAACAAGGTTGGCACATATAGGACATCAACAATGAACTATATTTAAGGGGTTGAATAAAGAATATATTTTCAAAGCAATGTGTGACTGGAAAAAGAAATGGGCCAGTATAGTAAGAGCAATAAACACTGGATGACAAGATGGCCTGAGTGCTGTACTGATATCCATGGAAAGTAACATTTAAAAAAGACCACACACATACAGAATATTCATTGTGAAATACTTATGGGTGAACGTGATCAAGAATCACAGGTAGAGAGCACATGAATTTGTCACAATATTTACTAATGGATAGAATGCAATTAAACTACGTAAATGTGGGTGAATAAATAGATTGATTTGATCCTTTAACGATAAACTTCATTGGATGCAGGAACCTGTTCACCTTGTACTCAGGTACACAAGGAGATCTCAGCAACAGCAGAATCTTTTCTTTTGTTTGTTTATTTTTTTTTTGTTATTTTCACATCAGTCATGTTATATAGAAGAATTAGAATGAATGGGAGGAACCAGAAGAAAGAAAAACAAAACAAAACAAAAAAGAGAAAAAATTGTATGCTTTGATTTGCATTCAGACTCGATATTTCTTGCTCTGGATGTGGATAGCATTTTCCATCATGAGTCTTTTAGAGTTGTTTCAGATCTTTGCTTTGATCAGAAGACGTAAGCCTATCAAAGTAAGTCATTGCATAACGTGGCTATTACTTTGTTCTGTGTTCTCCTGGTTCTGCCCACTTCACTCAGCATCAGTTCATATAAGTCTTTTCAGGTTTTTTCTGAACTTCAGTTGTTCATCATTTCTTGTAGCACAATAGTATTCCATTATATTCATATACCACAGCTTGTTCCTCCATTCCCCAACTAATGGGCATGCCCTAAATTTCCAGTTCTTGGTCACCACAAAAAACAGCTGGTATAAGTATTTTGGTACATGTGCGTCTTCTTTGCCATTTTTGTTATTACTTTGGGATACAGCCCTAGAACCAACATTCCTGGGTCAAAAGGTATGCATATTTTTATATCCATTTAATTCCAAATTGCTCTCCAGAATGCTTGGATCAGTTTACAACTCCACCAAAAATGACTTAGGTGTTCCAATTTGCCCACATCATCTTAAGCATTTATAATTTTCCTGGTGTGTCATGTTAGCCAGTCTGATAGGTGTGATGTGGTACCTAAGAAATGTTTTTACTTTAATATAATTTATTTATTTCCAGTTTACAACATTCACTTCCAAAAGATTTTGAATTCCAAATTTTCTCCCCATCTCTCCCCACCCCACCCCAGGACAGTGTGCACTCCATCCACCCCTTCCCACAATCTGCCCTTCCTTCTATCACCCTTTATTCTCCCATCCCCCTCTCCTCCATTTTCCTGTAGAGTAAGATAGATTTCTATGCCCCATGGCCTGTACAACTTGTTTCACAGTTGCATGAAAAACAGTTTTTAACATTCATTTTTTAAACTTTGTGTTCCACATGCTCTCCCTTCCTCCCTTTGCACCCACTATCATTGAAAAAGCAAGCAATCTACATAGGTCATGCATGTGTAGCCATGCAAAGCACTTCCATAACAATTATGCTGCAAAAGACTAACCACAGTTACCTCCATCCTCTCCTGCCCCATATTTATTCCATTCTCTCCTTGATCTGTTCCCCCACAATAGTGTTTCCTTCTGATTACACTTTCACCAAAGCTGCTGCCCCTTCTATTATCCTCCCTCTACCATACTTTTCCCCCCTGCCTTCCTGAAAGGTAAGATAGATTTCTATAGCCAACTGAATATGTGTTGTTTCCCCTTTAAGCCAAATCCCATGAGAGTAAGGCTCACGTATTTCCTCTCACCTCCCCCTCTCTTTCTTTCCATTGTAAAAGCTATTTCTTGCCTCTTTTTCATGAGATGACTCACTACATTCTATATCTCCCTTTCTCTTTCTCCCAGCACATTCCTCTCAACACTTAATTTTATTTTTTAGGTATCCCCCCTTCATATTCAGCTCACTTTATGTCCTCTGTAAAGAGTTCAAATTTAATGAGTCCCTTATGTCATCTCTGTCTTGTTTACCTTTTCACGTTCCTCTTGATTCTTGTATTGGAAAGCCAAATTTTCTATTCAGCTTTTGTCTTTTCAGCAACAATGCTTGGAAGTCCTCTATTTCATTAAAATTCTATGTTTTTCCTTGAAATATTATGCTCGGTTTTGCTGGCTAGGTGATTCTTAGTTTAAATCTTAGCTTGTTAGACCTGTGGAATATCATATTTTGAGCCCTCTGATCCCTTACTGTAGAAGCTGCTATATTATGTGTTTTCTTCATTGTGTTTCCACAATACTTGAATTGTTTGTTTCTGGCTGCTTGTAATATTTTCTCCTTTACCTGGGAACTCTGGAATTTGGCTGCAGTATTTCAAAGAGTTTGTCTTTTGGAATCTCTTTCAGGAGGTGAATGGTGAATTCTTTCTATTTCTGTTTTACCCTCTGATTCGACAATATCGGGACAGTTTTCCTTGATATTTTCTTGAAAGATGATATCTAAGCTCTTTTTTTGATCATGTTCTTCAATAATTTTTAAATTATCTCTCTTAGATCTACTTTCCAGGTTAGTTGTTTTTCCAGTGAGATATTGCACATTGTCTTCTATTTTTCTCATTATTTTGGTTTTGTAATTTCTTGATTTTCATAATGTCATTAGCTTCCAATGTCTTCATTTTAATTTGGAAAGAATTATTATCTTCATTGAGGTTTTGAACTTTCTTTTCTATTTGGTCAATTCTGTTTTTAAGATATTCTTCTCCTCATTGACTTTTTGGACCTCTTTTTCCATTTGGGTTAGTCTGTTTTTAAAGGTGTTACTTTCTCCAGCATTTTTGGGGTCTCAGTTAACAAGCTGTTGACTCGCTTTTCACGATTTTCTTGTATCTCTCTTAGTTCTCTTCCCAATTTTTCCTCCACTTCTCTTACTTGATTTTCAAAATTATTACAAGGTCCTCCATGTCCTACAACCAATTGATACAGCTCTTGGTAGTTTTTGATATAGGAGCCTTGACCTTGCTGTCTTCCTTCAGATCTAGGCTTTGATCTTTCTCATCATAAGAAAATTCCTTTTTGCCAAGTAGGTAACCTTCTTTTTCTCATTTTTGGTCATTTTCCCAGCCATTTCCTTGGCTTTTGAGCTTCTTATTAAGGTGAGGGTGTACTGACCCTAGTTTCAAGGGTCTTGAGCAGCTGTTTTCAGAGATATCTTTAGGGTCCTGTAAATTCTTATTTCCTTCAAAGTAATCTGATCAAAGGAGAGCTGTTTATTCTTCTCCTGGACTGCTCTCTGGTCTGTAAGCAACCACAAGCACTCTTTTGTGCCCTGGAACTGTGAGTCAGATTCTCTCTTCACAGCCACCACCAGTTCTGCCACTCTCACATTCCTCCTCCCCTCAGGAATGTATCCCAGGAATGCAACAAAGATCAGTCACTCGATTCCCCCACCGTCTGTAGGCTGAGAGCTCCAGATGCAGACACTGCTGCACCACCCTGGAGGTTGCGCTAGGACTGGGAGGCACATCTTGCTCCTCCCTCATCCAGGTGAGAAAACTTTCCCACTGACTTTTGGGTTTAGACTCCTGGAAACCACCAGAGCTGCTAGTGATTTAGTGCCCAGAGGCCTGTCTGTGTTGGCATGGCCCATACTGGGCTGAGATCCACTCCAAGTTCAGTACAGTAGACCATTCCTGTCAGTTTTCTAGATTGTTTTGGGCTAGAAATGTGTTTCACTCTCTCATTTTGTGGCTTCTTCTGCTCTAGAATTTGTTTAGAATCATTTTTTACAGGTATTTTGAGGAGTTTGAGGAAAGAACTCAGGCAGGTCCTGCTTCTTATCAGATATCTTGGTTCTGGCCCTCCTAAGAGCTGTTTTGAATTGCATTTCTCTAATCAATAGTGATTCAGAACTGATTTTCATATGATCATAGAGAGTTTTAATTTATTCTCTGAATACTTCCTGTTCTTATCTTTTGATCATAAATCAGTTGGGGAATGACTGGTATTCTTATAAATTTGAGGCCTTTATCAGAGACACTTGTAATTTTTTTCCCCAAATTTTCTGCTTGCCTCCTAATATTGGTTGAATTGAATTTACTTGTGCAAAAATCTTTCCAATTTAATTTAAACAAAATTATCTATTTTGCATTTCACAATGTTCTCTAGTGCTTGTCTGATCATAGATTCCTCCATTCTCCATAAATAACAGCACAGAATTGGTTACTACACAATACAGTTATCAACTTTCCTTCCCAACCTAGTGGCTAAGAGCAAGAGATTAGTAGAGGTGACCATGAATTCTAAAATCTAAAACATTTTGTAACTAGAAATTGTTATAAAAATGCTAGTCATTGTAAATATTATAATTTCTCTATTATTCTGTGAAAATGACCACACCTCAAACTTTTACTGGCACTTAAAATAGTAGAGGTGTCTTGTTGTGCTCTTCCATGCAGTGTTGGTATTGTTCTCTCTCTCAGGTTTCTTGAGTCAATAATGTGTTTCCTAGGTTTTTCTCTCCTGTACTTCGTCCAGGCTTTATTGTTCTCACTCTTCATTTCACCTTTTATGTGTGTCTGAGGTCTTTGTAGGGCACCTCCATGTGAAGTTGGAAGTGGGTGGTATGTAATATTTCCTAAACTTATGAACATTGCTGAAAATAACTTCACAAGATGTACCGGCAAAGCACAATAATCAGAGAACAAACAAACTCTGCTCAATAGAACAAAAATTCTGCTATTACATAAAACATCTAAAAAGGGCACTGAAAAAGCTACAATAGAGCTACTCAGAAAAAAATGAAATGAAATAAAAAAAATATGGAAATGAGTCGCTCTTATAGGGAACTGAAACTAATGTAGAGACTGAAAAAAAAAATTCTTGTGTCTTGTGGTGTTATCTAATGAACAAGGGGATAAAATCACAGCATGTTATTTATGGAAGGAACTATATAAGTCACTTAGTCCCTGCCCCATTTACATCTTTCAGATGAGGAAACTTTGGAAGTCAAATGACTTTCCTGAGGCTACAGGTGTTTTAATAGTGGTCAAATATTTATTTTTGCTTGGTTTTCCTTATGATCAAAGGTGCATGTTTATATATGTCTTTCAGAATTAGAGGTAGGATTTGTGACCACAAATCAGAGATATTTTAACTGAAAACTTGTTTAGCATTTAGTTCAATTAGATTCAATCAAAATATTTATAGAATTATGTTCAAGGCACAGTTCTAAGTTCCCTGAGGGATATTAAGCAAAATAAAGCATAGTCACTTACCTAAAGGATCTTAACAGGGAAGGAAAATATAAATACACAGGTAACGGAGTGTGAGGAAGAATAGGAGAAATATTAAAAGAGAAATGCAAAGAGTTATAGAATTTCAGAGGAGAGAAAAATTCTGCTAATATGGAGGTGGGACTGTGTAGGAAGGCGAGAAGGTAAAGATCAGAATGACTTCATGAAAGGTATAGCATCTGAAAGTGTCCTTGAAATATGAATATAATGTCAATAGAAGGAGAATGTGAGGGGAAAGTGTTCCTGCTAGAGTGAACAAATAATCAGATTTAAGAAGGCACAGGAAATGTCAGAGAAAAAATAGTAGTCTAGTTTGGGTGGACTGATAAAAGAGTTCCCATTGGGGATAAGGCAAGGAGAACAGTTGGGAGTATCATTGCAATTGTCTTAGGAAGTGATCTCCAAAGTTGGGAGTAGGTGGGTGGAAGGCATGACTACAAATAGAATGACTGCATGGGATGTCTGATAAACCAGAGTGTGTAAAAAGGGTCATAGCTCACACTCACAAGTAATATCCAATGGCATGGCTTTTCTCCAAAACATATATCTGCCATTCACCTGTTGACAGCAAGACTTTTCCATTCAAGTACATTCCCACAGTCTCCCCTATTCTTAGACAGACATTGGAACATTAGAACAACTTAAAATTAATTCCAACCAAGGTACTCAAAGAAGTATCTATGCAGGTGTCATTGAAAGAAAAAAAAAACAAAAAAAAATCTGATATTTTTCTCTTTCTTTTCAATCAGCAAAGAAAAAGTACTTGTGAGATGAGTGATCAAAACAAAAAAAAAAAAAAGTTTGGAAACCACTGTTACCAGTGAGAAGAAATATATGTGAACACCTGTTGACACTATCAGCCTTGGGTTTTTGTTGTTTTGTTTGCTTCTTTTTCAGTATAAGATAAATCAATCGTATTGAGTCATTCCTACTCCATTTAGGATGTCATGCTTGTATAAGAATCATAGATATTTGGGTAACAGACGATCAATTTTGAAAACATACTAGGCAGTCAGTAAACATTCTCACATCTCTACATATATTATCTCTATAACTCATTAATAATATTGACCTAACTGAAAAATTTTTTTCCTACTTCAAATTACTTTCTTTCAAAAATCTACCTTTGCTCTATTCTTCGTTGGTTTTTCTGTTAATCTCATAGTCCGTGTTGAAAGTAGGGGATCACAGTGGTGAGTAAATAAGAAAGTGAAATTTCTCTCATTTCATCCCCTCTGGCTTTGTTTGGAAAGTCAGGTGGAAGTAAAATCAAATCAACTCATTAAATTTCTTTCATTATTCCATAGTAGGTTTGAATTTGAGTAAGACTATAACCATTACAAGAATGAAAGTAAATGCCAAGACTGAATCAATGAAGGTCCTTTCTCTCCTTGGAGAATACTATAGAAGAATTCCTACTTCAGGCATGAGCTGAAACTAGAAGACCACCTTGACTCCTTCCATCACAAAGATTCTATGACTATTTTTATTCAATTCAGCAACATTTGTCAAGTATCTATTATCTATGGAGCATAGTGCTAGAAAGAATATGTAAAGTATATGCTAGACAAAGTAATATTATATAATTTTATAGCATGATGAAGTAATTCCTATCCTGTGGTCTAAAGAATTACATGGCCATAGAATTTCAGATTTTTGAGACCCCAGTGGCTAGTCTTACCTGAAAAACTATCCATTCTATTAGATACTACCACCAGCTCATCACCAACAATTGGTTATCCAGCCTCTGTTTGAATACCTCCAAGGGGTGAAATATGCTATATATTAAAGCAGCTCGTTCCAATTTTGGATAACTCTGCTTTAGAAAGATTTGATTGATTTATGTTATTATCATAGTTATAATTTCTCTCTTTATATTTGCCTCTTGTGTATTGTCAGTAACATGAAAAAACACATGGTTTATATGGAGATTTTTTTATCCTGCTACTTTACTGAAGTTATTAATCATCTTATCTATAAATATGGGATCACTATGAATAGAAGGTTAATATTTATCTAATTATAAGATAGGATTTTTTTTTCTTTTCTACCCCACTTCAGAGGATGGAGGTCTTGAGGTTTGAGGAGACTCTACCACTCTGCTACATGGATGAAGGAGGTCTAATACAAAGACATACGTGTAAACATCTAGTCCTACCACCTTGTCCTAGGGTAGATCTTCAGAGACCCCAGGGCTGTGAGATTTCTAATCTAATCACAATATGCCTTTAGTAGATCTATTTCCACCCACTATTGTTATTTATCCAGTCTGGAAGAGGACCATGACATGAGGAAGGTGATGCCATGACATGCAAGTGAATTGGATTTAGGTGAGGGAGGGCTGTGCAAAGTCACCAGCCTCACTTTCACTTCCAGAGCCATCTGATAATGCTAGAGAGAGGACAGGACAAATGCAAATGGTCCAGGAAGCAGTGGAGCTCTTTAGCCTTTTCAAGCTAAGGTCCCTAACACATCTTTGATGGAGACAAAGTCTATTCAGCGATTAAGGCTTAATAAGAAATGAAGCAAAGAATGGTCTCTTTAAAAAAAAAAATAGATCTAGGAGGGGAAGACCCTCAGGGTTTCTGGCCGAAAGACAATGACTATTTATGTTAATCCTTGTAATACTTAATTACCCTTTGCTTAAACTACTCTCACCTCTAACTCTTACCTTTTCTCTCTAGTCCTCATCCTCTTCAAAGTCATCTGCGTCCTACTTTTCAATCTTTCTACCCCTCGAATTATACCCTCTAAATTCCTTTCATTTAAATCTCTTCCTCCAATGTTCTTTTCATCGTCTTGTGCTCATAAAGATCTCTTGTTTTCCCGCAGATGATACTGAATTCCTGACCATCTTTTCCAGGACATTTGTACCTTTTTTTGTATGTACATGATATTGGTCCTTCACAAAGACTCTAAAGGCTACCCATTCTCTTTTTTTGAAGTTGATGATATCAAATGTGTCAACCAATGCTGGTTATAGTTCAACCAAAAGACAATTTTTCTTCTTTCTCAAGGAATAAAACTCCTCTCCTTCCTAATTCCTGTTCATATAACAAGGGGCACCCTAATTTCCCTGGGTCTCAGTCTGCTCAAATCTGATAACCAGTAGTACTACATATATTATTAGTTTTAGACCCTAGATCTCTTCATCACACAAAATAAAGGATCCTTTCTTTATGATAACAACCACTAACAATTATGCCTTATCCTTCCTAATCTTATTATCTGTTCTCATTGCCACCTTTAAAATTTTCACCCATCAATACTTTCTCAGGCTGTTACCCCTGTTGTAAAATACTTTCCTCCTTTACAAAATACCAATGCTATAACAAATAAGTTCAATGTCAAGCTGTCCTTTACTCCCTTGCTTCATTCTTCTGTTATCCTTCATGAATAGGCAAGGCTTTAATTGAATTCCCATTAATTAGGAATCAGTCCTCGCCCTACATCTCCCTGGCTTCTACTCACATACTACAGAATCAACTGCAGGAAGTCATTCCACCATGCCAAACCTGTCCATTACAAATTTATATTTTTCAAACTCAAGTGAACTCTCACTGCAGTAAAATAATCCTTTTACTCCTCCATAATTGATTGCCTTGTCTACTCTCCACTGTGCCTATTCTAAAACCTTTCCATTTCAAATACTCACAGTTCTCCATTCCCCTATCCTCTTAATTGATGATCTTGTATCAATATAAAGGAAAAAAAAACTGTCAAGATTGTGAACTTTTCTAAATCTTCATATCTTGGCCTATGTTCAGAATTTGGTACTGCTGGCATCCCTCTTCCTCTGGATATCTTTTTCCCTGCCATTTCGCAACCCTAACCTCTCCTAGGTCTCTTTCTAGTCATCTGAACACAGCATCTCTGTAACCTCTGCTGGATTATCATCCATATTATACCCTAAATATGGATATATCTCATGGCTTTTCCTAGGCTTTCTCTTCTTTCTCTATAATATCATTAGGTGGCATTATCCGCTCACATGGGTTTATTATTTCAATATATATGTGATTCAGAGATCTGTCAGATCTCTCACATGGTCCAAATATATTTACTCTCCCAGTACTACCATACCAACTGCCTATTAGACAATTCAAATTGCATTTCAAGTGCATTTCAGCACTACATTTCAAACTCCGTGTGTCAAAAACTAAACTTAGCATCTTTCTCCACAAACCCAATCTTCTGCACTTCCCTATTTCTTTAGAAAGCATTACTATACTTACAGTCTTCTAGGTTCACAACTGGAACCATATCCTTCACTACTCATTTTCCCTTATCTTATATATTCACTTGGTTAGAAAATCTCATTTCTATTTCCATGATATCTCTCACATCCATACCCTTTCCATTACTCCCAATGCCTTAGTCTTAGTTCAAGTCCTCAGTACTTCTTCCTTAGAATATTCCAATAGTCTGCTTTTTACCCACTGTACTTTGTCTTAATTTGGGGAGAGAGGATTGAAAAAGGTTTTTTTCTTATTATTAGAAAATAAAAATTCAGAAGAATGAGTTATTTTCTGCCTTTGTTATACTTTCTACTTTTTTTGTTTTCATCACCCATGTTTTGGGGAAGCCTCTCAATGTTTTCTTCCTTCTCTCCTTTCTCATCGCAGTTCACCTCATTTACCTTTCTTTTTTTTTTGTTTCCCTCCTTTTACCTTTCCCTCCCTCCCCCCTGCTCTTCCTCTCACTCCTTTTCACTTTTAGGTAGGAGTTCCCACAGTATTCAAACCCCAGACAAATTCTCAATTCCAGACAGGTTAGTGTTGCTGACCTGGACTTCTTAATTCTTGACGTCAGCCCTGGGATTTTAAGTTTTAGAAATACCTAGTTCCCTCATTGGGGGTATATTATTATTGGTAGCAGGAGAAGTTTTCTACACTGTAGACTTTAACACCAGGAAGAGGAACACAAGCCCTCCTATAATGGGTCAGAATCCTTTGAAATTGCCTGATCCTATGGGAAGTTTTTATCTTATGGGTTATGGTGAACCAAACAGGGGCAGTGACACACTGGTCTGTGGCACTCAGCTCCTGCATAAGAAACCAGAGTGATACTTTTGTACAGAAGTATCCATAGCAGCAGTGACAAACACAGAAAGACAGTGCCAGCATAATAAGCCTGAAGCAATGCTCTGCAAATCAGGAGAGATTCCATCTGGGAAGAGGAAGGTGAAAAGAATGGAAAGCCTGACTTTCTTGTTGTTTTCTCATATTTAGCCATTTCTTTGGGTAGCTGTTAACATTTTTTTCTATTTCTGTTTTTCTCTTCCCCTTTTATTGCTGCCTTTATCAAGTTCCTTGAATGCCAGTAATCAAGGTTAAATAGTGACATTTAAAGTCATTTAAGCCGTAGGAGATTCTCTAGAAGTTCTTAAGGGCCTTTACAAGTGCCACTGTCATTTTTTTTTCCCTTTAAAGTTGTTGAGTATTGGTTGACTCAAGCTTTTGAAATTGCTTTGTGATTTCCTGAATATAAACCAATCATGTAAGAGCTGGTCCAGGTGCTCTTTCTTATGTTTGCCTGACTACAATGGATAGCTCAGGTAAGGGATCTTAGCTGAATGAACACTGTGTATCCTCATTGCCTATCCTTGTTGAATATCCTTCTGCTCATACAGTGGAGGTAATCCTAACTGTTGGATTACCTAAACTTAGTATTCTTGTAGTATTGAACATAAACTACCAGGGGACTCGACAATTGAATATGAACTACCAGGGGACCGACCTTTGTTAGTACCAACTCAGAATATAGAATCATTTAAACAGTTTTCATAAAATGTCTTCTTTTTCTGTTTTTTTTTGAGTATTGTGTTTAGAACTAGTTATTAATTCTTTAAATATTTGATGCATCTTGAAAATCCATCTGGACTCATTTTTCTTTCCTTCTTTTTAATTGCTTTATTTTTTTCATTCTGAGGTGAGATTTTCTATTTTTCACTCTTCTACTCTGACCTTTTTATACTTTTGTAAACATTTATCCATTTCATGTATATTTTCAGTTTTGTTATAATCTAATTGGAAATAGTCTCTGAAACACACACGTAAGCACATGCATACATATACAAATCTCTTCATAAAATTTCCTATTTATGTTCAAATCTGTCTTTACTTTTTTATTTTATGATTGTTTTCTTTTTTGAGATCAATCTACGTAAGAGTTAATTGTGGTGGTGATGGTGCGTGGGGAGAAGTGTCAACCTTGGGTAGGAGTTGGGTAGGATCAGTAACTGACATGTGGGAGATTCTTTTGTTGTTGGAAATGCTCTTTTTAGAAGTCAGAGGAATAATTGGTGAGTAACTTCTCTAAAAGTGGGAAAGAATTTAAAGTGTTAAAGTATTCAAGTTCTAGGAGTACAAAGAGAAGTCAAGGAAGATAGAATTCATCCAGAGCTGACAGATTTACACACCCATTAATAGCTCAGCATGTGACAGAGGAAATGAGGGAAACTGATGCAGAGAGGTCAAAGAGGTAGTATCTCAGGTCTAATTTGAACACAGATTTTTCTGAATTGAGACCTAGTACTTAATCACTCAATCATGTACTTCACATCTTTGCAAAGTTTTATATAATGCTAAGATTCCGAGCATGTTCCCTTTAAAAGTGTAGGTGTTCCATATAACTTTACTATAAGAGTAAAAGCTCTGCCCTCTCTAAATTTTGTGTCACCTTGAAAATTTAACGCAGTAAGCTGCTAATGGCAGATGATTAACTGGATTATTTGGGGCTACATCTATAAAAAAAGAATTTTTTTATTACTTCTTCTGAAATATAGCCAAACCTATTAAGGTCTGGGTAGCATACTTGTCCCAGGTTGAGTAATTCAGAGTTTTAGATTGGAGTAGTTAAGATGGAGAGAAAGATAAGCAGAATCAAGAGAGCATTATACACAGTAACAACAGTATTGTACAGTTATGAATTGGGATTAATTTAGCTATTCTCGGGAATGAAATGATCCAAGACAATTCCAAAGAATTCATGAAGAAAAAACTACTATCTACCTCCAGAAAAAACAAACAAACAAACAAACAACCTCATGGAGTCTGAATGCAGATTGAAACACACTCTTTTAACTTTCTTTTTATTGTGGGGAGGGGATCACAGGAGAGCAATCCATATTTTCTTTCATAACATAAATAATATGGAAATATGTTTTCCATGACTGCGCATGCATAACCTATAACAAATTGCTTTCATTCTCAATGGGGGGGGGGGAGAAGAGTAAAGGCATTTAGAACTCAAGTTTCTTTATAAAAAATGTTTTTAAATTGCATGTTGTTAGAAAAAATTTAAATACTTGAAAAATAAATAAATATTTGCTGAATTAAAAGAAATGGAGGTAATGGAGAGGAAAAATAAAGACCCAGTGTGGTGGAGAAGGCAAATGCCAATACCAGGACACCCTGAATTCTTTAACATAACTAGAAGAATTGGCTAACTCCAGCTCTAAGAACCATCATATACTTCATTGTAGCTCAGGGCAGGTAGGTATCCTCCAGTGGCTGGACCTCCAAGTGCTTCAGTGTTGCCCTGGGCTGGCAGGTGTCCTCCAGTGGCTGGACCTTCATGTACTTCAGCATAGACCCAGGACAGTAGGCATCTTCCAGCATGCAGACCTCCATGGGTTTCAGCGTAGGTCTGGGAAAATGCAGAAAAACCCTACCTGACTTAAGCACATGTCAGACACTGCCACTAGCACCATAGCTCATCACCAGGTAAGCTGTTAGAACTCTACAGCCTCCCACCACACTCCCTCCACACAGAACCAGACACTATGCTCCTGTAGGGGATTTAAGGCAACATCACTGCAGCACCAGATAAACAACCATGGCCTGCAGCCACTGTAAAAAGAAGCTTGAGAGAGAAGTCCTTCAACCCTGAGAGCAGAGACCAAATGTAAAAGTAAGGAAAAGGACAAAAAAAAAATGAGCAAAAAACAATAGGAAAAGAATTTGACCATAGAAAGTTATTATAGTTAAAGGAAACACCAAGACAGAAACTCAGAAGACAATAATGTCAAAACATCTATGGATAAAACTCCAAAGAAAAGTGGGAGGTGGTCTCAAACCCAGAAAGAACTCATGGCAAAGCTAAGAAAGGAGCTTAAAAATCATATAAGAGAAGGAGAAGAAAAATTGGAAAAAGAAATGAGACTGATGCAAGAGAATTATGAAAAAAAGAGTCAACAGTTTAGAAAACTGCTTAAAAAGTAGAATTAGTCAAACGTAATTGAGAATAAAAAAAATCAACTGAAGAAAATAATTCCTTAAAATTGGCTGATTGGAATTGGCCAAATGGAAAAGAACAAAAGGTAATTGTGTTGCCTATATCAAACTGAACTTGACCTCATTTTGTTTTTATTGTTTGTTTTGCTTTTCCTGAGAACATATGACAAAACATCAATGCTGATTTTAAAGTTTTCGTCCTTGGAGCTGAGAGTTTGGGAGATCTGAGTTTCTTAATCAAAGCTGACTTGCATCAGGAAGATTTTTTTTTTACCACTGTATGCCCTTCTCAAAGAAGATGATAACAACAATGACACTGAGTCCATTC
This sequence comes from Notamacropus eugenii, assembly GCF_028372415.1. Taxonomy (NCBI): domain Eukaryota; kingdom Metazoa; phylum Chordata; class Mammalia; order Diprotodontia; family Macropodidae; genus Notamacropus; species Notamacropus eugenii. The sequence goes on from NC_092875.1 coordinate 221,628,944, forward strand.
CATGTACCAGCTGTACAGATTGTTGGCTACAGACACCAGTAGTGAGGTAAAGGCAAAATATCTAATCATCGTTAAGTATTAAGATTGTATTAGGAGACATGGATTACAGTTGCAGGCTTGTCACTGTTTGTTGTTTTATTTATTTTACCCATAAGCGTAAGTATTTGAATGTACATATACATGTATATGTGTGTATGTTCATACACATACACATATAAATATACATATATGTATGCATGCATAATGCATAGGAAATAAAATAACTGTCTTATACTTGACATGATTTGGATATTGAGTACTTTTTACTCCATTGGAGGAAGACGGAGAAGACTTAGGGAGTCAGATCTAAACTGTAAGTTATTTTCTCTCCACTCTCCCTCCTCTACTCTTTCCCTCTCTGTCTTTTATATTCTTCTCTGTCTCCCCTTCACATTCCAACTAGAGTGCAGAGTAAGATGCCTCTCGTTTTTCTCTTTCTATCCAGCTTTCCAATGATTCTCTCAGCTCTCCTCAGCTCCACATTTTATTCAGTTTCTCAGAAAAGATGAGGATGCATTTTTTAGATCTAATTGCTTGTCTCTTCTTTGTAGAGACGTGAAAAATTGACTGTTTTGACACATGGCCTAGTTGCATGGCATCCCCCACCCTTGACTTTCACATTTTCTTTCTTAATCCTCCCCTCCCCAATTAACTCTCCACTTTCTGCTACAAATGGCTTTAGGTAGATAGAATTCATTCTCATAAACTAAAATGATCAAAGGAAAAGGATCTCAACACTCAACAGAAATGTTTAAAATACCAAGGGAATTGTAAAACAATTTTAATGAAAATTTTAAAAATATAAATTAAATGAAAAACTAAAAATAATCTAAACATACATACTATATGATTAAAAATATAATTATGTGCCTGTATCATAAATTGTTAAACAAACAAAAGAAGATAGAGATAAGTATAAGCTGATCCAAAATGGTTTTAACTTCATTCTGAAGAGCACACAACTCAGCCACAATGCAGAGAGAAGCAAAATCTTGAAAATAATCCAAGAGCATTCAGGTATATCTAAATAACATGCAAAAAAATGCAGTAATTGAGGACTGATTGAAGTGAAAGAGATGTTTTGTTCTAAGCCAGGAACAGGATGAGATAAACAATGTAATCAATATGTCAGGAATGATGTATGAATGCTGGTAACTTGAAGGAACTGGATATATAATTAGAGCTGTGAAGTCTTTTTGGCAAGGATAAGAGAGAATTATGCACTTATATATGTGTCATTTTTTGTTAAGGATAGTGTACCTCTCCCTAGGCCATCAGGATATCCATTGCCAGAGATCAATACAATCACTGAGTGAAATTTGAATTTTCACTACTCACCTTCTGAGTGGTTTGGAGGGTGAGTTTGTGGAAGGGGGAAGAAGAATGATCATGGGAACTTAGCCAGTGCCAGCATTTGGGCCCTGAAGAGAAGTACTACTTAAGTATATTGAACATAATTGAGACATCCACAGACACAATTGTACTTCAATATTTTTCTGATGTCTTACTAATGGGACTACAGAATGTCCTAAATATTCCCATTAGTGACATATCTAACTTTTCCTCCACTGTAAAGCTTTTCATCATAAAAGTTTCCATTTTAGAAAATCATTGGGGTAAGGAGAAAGGAAAGAAGGAAGTGGGAAAGGCCCTGAATTAAGAAAAAAAATTATAGGGGAAAAAATCCATCAATTAAGGAATTAGAAGGAATGTTTTCCTGGCTTTTTATAATTAAAATCAGATTCACATTGCTCCATTCTAAGTGCATTGTATAGGAGGGGAACAGTGTTTGCTGCTTAGAATGTTGTGACTCAGTGATAAAGACCCGGCTTGGAAATGACCATGATAATTGAACCATATCTGTACATATGTCAAGATGTAAAGTGGAGTCTACAGTTGACACATAAAAGACATTTTTATGGTTCCCTAGCATGTCTTGATCTCATTTCAGGGCTGTCAACTGTAGAATTAAGAGATTTTTTTCTAACCATTGAAAAGACAAAGATTCTTTTAATGGAAGAGTTTTTAGAGGCCACTAACCCTACATCTTCACTTATTTCCATATAAAAATGAAGACTATTTTAAGAGTGAATACATTAACATTTACATTAAGATGATTTTTTTCAGAATTCTTTATAGACTCTTTTATTTAAAGAAAGCAGATCTTATGTGCTTTATACCTTTAGTTTTTCTTCTTAGTTTAAGGTATTTAAAGCTATTATGCTTATTCTAAGCAATGAAAGGGGAAAGAAAGAACGGTTATAAAATGAAATGAAACTTAGTCATAGACAGTGAGGATTAGTATACCACAATGAGAGATTTTCTTCTATCCATAAAGTCTATAAGAATGAAAAAAATAAGGAAGGAAGAAAGAAAGGAAGAAAGGAAGAAAGGAAGGAAAGAAGGAAGAAAGGAAGGAAGAAAGGAAGGAAGGAAGGAAGGAAGGAAGGAAGGAAGGAAGGAAGGAAGGAAGGAAGGAAGGAAGGAAGGAAGGAAGGAAGAAAGGACAAAGTATTTATTAAATGAAGATATTTCTCTCTTTGCTAGTCCACACCCCCCATCTTTGTCAGTTATGTCCTTATATTATTAGTATTCTACTGTGTAGAATTGTGTGTCTCTGTGTATGTTTTTATTATTGTCACTGAACCATGTCTCAGTCTTCATGATTCCATTCAGCAAGGGTGACTTAAAGGTTTGTCATTTCCTTCTCTAGCTAATTTTACAGATGAGGAAACTGAGGTAAACAGTATTAAATGACTTATCCAGGGTTACACAGCCAGTCACTGTCTGAAGACAGATTAAACTTCAGAAGGTGAGTCTTTCTCATTCCAGGACTGCCACTCTATCCATTGTGACATTTATCTGCTCTGTGTCTATGTATATACTTTGAATTGAGATATTTATTTCCTTCTTCCTCATACTTTAATATGTTTCTTAGCACTTTCTAAATCAGTCCTACAAGGGGCAACTTTTCTATCAGAGATTGCTGAAAGTTTTCATTAAATTAAGTAATCTCATGCAAGTGAAAAGGAAATAAAGCAGTAAGATACATATTCTTTTGGCTTCTAAATATGTTGTGTGGCATTTTCTTGGGTAATAGATATCCCTTAGTGTAAGAGGTGGGAAAGAACATCAGCATTTGTTGCCTTGAATATGTCAATATTAAATTTGAATCAGGGGTTTGTATAACACTGGAGGTCAGCAGGAGATATTGGTATAAAGTCTCTTGATCAGAGGTTGATAGAGTCAGGGAAAAAGGCATAGTTTATGTAATGAAATGAAGAAATCCCTGGTACAGCATTCTTAGAGCTATGGTACAACAAATTAGTGATGTACCACTTGCCAGAAAAGGAAGACTCCTAAGATTGTTGTCATTCCACTTGTTTCTTGAGACTGTATCAAATAACACAAATTTTGAATTTCTATCCTCCCTTTGGCAGAAAAAGTACCTATTTTTATGACAGACATGAGAAATGGATCTCCAAATGGGGATAACTGAATAATCTTCTGGAATGTGATATTCTCACAGGGAATTTATTACATGGAGGCCAAAAAAGCTGGTGCAGTCTTCAGCTACATCAATTAGCATAGTTTCTCGGCCTGAGGTGATTATATTAATCTACTCCTTCCTGATCAGAATATGGCTGGAGGACTGTGATTCATTCTGGGTGTCCTATGTTAAGAAAGATAATAGAAAGCTAAAACCATCCAGAGTAGGTGACCAGATTGACAAGGGAACATCATAAGCATGCTAAATGAGATTGTCATCTTTATGATTCGTATAGTCATTTTGTTTTTGATCTCATGCTAAAATATACTATTTATATCATGCCTTCTCCATTTTTGTATCACCTAAAAACAAATGAATATGCTCTATGTTCAACTTAGATTATATGCATTGTAAGCTTATCATGAAAAAAAAGAATTATAATCTACTGACCCTAGGAGACAAAACTAAGACTAAAGAACACAAGTGTCATATATACAGATACTATGCCCAATATGTGATTGTACATATGGTGTATATGTGTGTATACATGTGTGTATACAGGCATACACACACACACATACATATATCTCAAAAGTGAGGTTGGTGACCTTGCACAGCCCTCCCTCACTCAGATCAAAGTCAACAACAAGTCATATCATCATCTTGATATTATGGTCCTCTTCTAGAACAAAGGACAAACACAACAACAACAACAACAACAACAACATATATTTCTATCTTTCTATCTCCCTATCTAACATTTCTCTTCATCCTCAATTTTCCAAAAGTACCAATGACATTACAGGGTTAAGTGAATTGGATCTGAAGTGATGCAGAGTCACACAAAGCCATCAGCCTCACTCTGTCTTCCAGTCATCAAAGTCAAGTGGCAGGACAAAAGTCAAGATGCCTGGTAATGACCTGATAATCTTGGTGTCTTTGATATCTGATCAAGCTCTAGGTGCTCCACAGTGCCTGCTTTAGCCACTCATGCTCATTGGAACAATTTCCCCTCATCTGCCCATTCTGCTGAAGGAAGTCTTTACATGATTGACACCTTCCTAACTCACTGATGGGTTTCAGACTTATAGGTTACAATTAACCTGGCTTAGCTTGTCTATAAATATATATGTGTGATCTCTATGTATAAGTATGAGTGTGTGTGTAGAATGTATATGTAAACATATACAAATATGTAAATATATTCAGACATGTTTGAGGTGAGGAAAAGATTCCAAAGAAATAGAGTTATTGAAAAGCAGAGCAAGTCTTCCTCTGAATATTTCAGTTTCCATCTTGCTAAAGGCCTTTACATCATGACTAGATAAACATTTTTTAGGATTATCGTGTACAGGATCCTGGAAACTTGAGATACTTGCCTAAAGAAAAGAAGGTTTAATGGATTGGGAAATGATAGTTGCTCTCAAGTATTGGAAGAGTTTTCAAGTGGGTAAAACGAAATTCATTTTGACTTGAAAACAGAATTAGGAGCAGTCTGTGGAAGTTACAGAGAGGTAGAGTTTGAATTGATTCAAGAAAACACATCCTGAAGTAGAAAAGTCTGAAAGAGGTCCCCATACACTAGAACTCTTTAAGTCAAAGCCATGTAACAAAGTAGGTGCAGGATGTGTATTTGGGGAATTAATATTCCCTGAGATATATTCTAATTTTGAGATGTCTTGGTATATGACTGTAAGTAAAATAAACAAAAAAGAGAAGATTCCTCCTCACCATAGCTACCATAAGTCCTTCATTTGAATGCTCCTTTAATACTATATCATTGCATACAGATAATCCTTAGTTTTTAAGTATGTTCTGTGTCACATGTTACCAAGCATTAAAGATTTTTGTGGAGCTGGTGATGGGATGAACTTCTTCATTTGTGTCTGTTATTTGAAACATGTAGCTAAGTTTATCGAAGGCAGCCATGGGGTGATGAATTCTTTATAATAAATCTGAACACCACATACAAAATTATAATGATTTGCTATATCAGGAGATTATCTTACATAGAAATAACTGACATTCATATCATGATTTGAAGTTTGCAAAAAGTATTATGTAGGTGTGCCAAAAGTCGTATTATCAACAGGTGTTCTTAAAACTGCACCAAAACTTTTGGTATACCCCACACTCCATGTCATCTCATTTGAGCTTTACAACAATCCTGTAATGTAAGAACTATAGATATTGTTGACATCATATGCAGATGGATAAACTGAGACAGAAATAAACTGACATGTTCATCTTCTGCATCTATACTCCAGTATCTTTCCTTAATTTTTTGAATATATATATACATGTGTGTATACATGTATGTATGTATACATGCATATCTGAATACATATATGCGTATGTTTATTCATCCTTAGGAAATATATGCATATGGATGTGTTTTTATGCATTTTTAATATTTCTAATTGGTTTAGAGTTCCTTGTGTACCAATATCAATCTCTTTAATCTGCTTTCCTCCCTATCTCTTTTTTTCCCTTACTAGCATTGTTGGCTTTCATACGATCAAAATTTCATTGAGAACTCAACCTTTTGAGCATATTGTGAGGTTTTAAGTAATATAATCTTACTAATCTTTTATTTGAGTACTTGAAAATCTGAATTTCCTGAATACATAGTACTTGCCAGATTATACAGAATTTTGCCCTCCTAGGATGCAATGATTGCTGACGCTTTAGAATCCTATCATGTCTGCTTCAGTAAATAGTCTCCTTTTTTAATTAGAATCAAGTTCAGAAGTGTTCTTCCCAGAATTTCAGAGCTGGAACTTCTTGAGATTCTATCAAATTCAATCCATGAATGAATAAGAATTTATCCTCTCTAATATGCCTAGCAATAGGTCAACCTGCCTTCCTTGGAAAGTCTGAGTGAGGATGAAGCCACTAAAAGCCTCATCCTTAACCTCCTCACTCCAAGGGATTGCACTTTTAGATGGGTATAGTTACTAGGGAGATATCATGTGGCCTCAAAGCCAGAAAGACAATTTCAAATTCCACCTTTGACATATAATGACAACGGAAACTTAAGAAAATTGCTTTAGCCTCTAAGTGCTAAAAGCTCAGTCAGTCATTCAATAAACATTTCTGAAGTGTCTACTAAGTGTCAGACCAGGTGATAATATGCACTGAATATAAAAAAAGGAAGATAAAAGAGAGTGCCTGCTCTCAAGAAGCTTATACTTTAATGGGAGGGAAAATAATTAAGTCATTTTATAGAAAAACTATGTACAGGATGAATTGGAGGGTAATCACTGAAGGAAAAGCATAAGAATTAAAAGAGAACAGGAAAGGTTTCTTAGCAAATTTACTGATACGCTCCATAGAGAGAATTCCTTATTCAGGAGTTCCATAAACAAGTGAAATTATATCTCTAGTCTCTATTCTTAATTGTTACCTTTCTATCATCCAAAATAACTTTCTTCCTGTCTGTAATTTCCATCTATTACTTCCTTGTCCCATCAGGCGAAACACAACTCAACTAACACCACTTCTAAACAACAGTCCTTCACATATTTCAAAATAACTGCTATTGGTTACATTAATATTATGAACATTAAAGAAAGTTCCATTTTCTTCACATTTTCTAATCTTCTGTGGAAAATAATATTAGATTTTCTCAAAAATTTTTAGCATCTAGTTAGATAATCATAATCAAAAATACCAGATTGATATAATCTATTTATATAATAATATTAATATCAGTAATATTGACATAATTTTTAATGTTACTTATGTTGAAAAAACTCTGCATTACTGGTATAAATCAAACATCATATTGGTATATAGTATATCTAACAACTTACATTACATGTAATATAATATGTTTAAACATATTAAGTAATATTTTGTATTAAGTGTATCAGTGTCCATTAGAGATACAGTTGTCTTAGGGATAGACAGTTAAGTCAAGTATTTTTTTTATCTCTCCCTACTGTAGGTATCAAATTCAATTTTTTGTCATTAAAAATAAGATTGTAAAGTTACATTATTGTTTTAATTTTGCAAATAGTGTGGGTAGCATTAAAATTAATTCTTTAAATTTTTGATCCATTTTTAATCCATCTAAAAATGCAGTTTTGTATTTTTTAGTAATACATCCATTTATGGTTTTAAAATTTTGTTTCTAATATTGGGTTAAATATTCTATTGAAACAATTTTCAAACATTTTAAACTTTATACTCTTAAAAATTACTGATAGTTCCATGAAACTTTTGGTTAAATCTACTATGCTAAAAATAAAATGATGATTCAAAATATCTATTAATTAATTTTAAAATGGCAATACTAATTACATTATTTCTCAATGTAAACAACATATTTCATTAGAAATAACTAAATTTTCCAAAAGAAAAATAGTGAAAAGAATAATGTGTTGGTCTTTGCGTGTGTGTTTATGCTTTTAAATTGCAAATTGCTCTTATAATATCAGTGCAGATATCAATACTATATATGTACATTTATATATATATATATATATATCATCATCATCGTCGTTGGTTACAGCACAAGAGCCTGTTTCTTCCTCAAATAGTCTCATTTTACACATTGCAGGAATCAAGCAATATATGCATATATACAACTTCAAATGCTCTGCATTTTCTCTTCTTTCCTTTTTTATATCATACTGTCCTATAATCCAACCTTCTGACTTAAATGAACATTTTCTTCTGCCTTTTCATATTCTCTTTCTTCTTTGTTTCTCTCTTGGAGTACATTTGTCCACTCTTCCAATGAACTTGCTACCAGATTACATGAAAAGTAGAAATCCAAAAGCCAACTTTTATCTATTCTTTTCTAGCACCAGAAAAATTTGTACTTTGTGTATTCAATGGCACTATTTGTCACTACCAGAAACATACATTTAATAGGTTTTGTTTCTAAATTCTCCTTTTTCTTCATACTTGCTAGAAACCAGAGCACCGGAACTGTATCTTATGATCAACTTGTGTGGTAGACTGACCCAATCAAGTATCTCTTTACTACTTCCAATACTGCACCAGAGATTCAGCTGGTGAGTAAGTACTTCTCAACCATTTCTCACAGTGTAATGATAGTTTGTCCTTGTTTCGTTAGTGAAAGATTACTACCTAAGCTCCACTGCAAACAGAAGTTGTCTTCTAATGCTGTCTTAGAGGTCTTAAGTAGAAATCAATTAATCCCTGAACAATCATCTAAGTCTGTTTTATATTCCAGACCCTGAGCTACATGAAAACTAAGTGAATTGGATATAAAGATTGACTTAGCTTGGATAGTAAACAATTTCATAGCTCCTCAGTTATCTCTCTTCTTATTAGAGGGCTATAGAGTGAAGAGAGAAACTCCTTCCAAATCTTTCCTTTATAGACTGTTCAGAAATTTCCTTGTAACTTCTCCATTTTCCAACAACTGTTCTAATTTCAACTAGTCTAAGGGAAATTGCTCTAATTTCAATTCCACAAACATAACACCTTTATGCTAGATTCTCCTGGTGGCCGCTCCAATTGCCTTTCTCCACTTTCCAGTTTCCTTTTGTTTCCTCTCTTCCCCCAGTTTGTAAGCTCCTTGGGGAAAAGTAAGTTTTTTTTGTTTTTTTTGGTTGTTGTTATTTTTTTTTTTTTTGTATCAGAGCCCTTGCCACAGTGCTTAGCACAAAATAGGCAGTTAATAAATGTTTACCAATAAGTAAATACAATGAAATAATCTCTGATTTCTTTCAACTTACCTTTGGGAAAGAAAATATATAATAATAAATACATGAAACTTTGGGGAGAAAAAGCAGTTGCAGGCATCAGGAAAAACTGCATTTGGAAAATAGTATTTGAGAGGAATTACGAAGGACACATGGTATTGTAGAAATATAATATTCATCAAAATCCTCCTCATTCTTTTTTTGACACTCTGAACTCTGTCTTTCGAGAAATCTGCCAGGAAAGCTCCAAGCAATATACAAGGAGCCTTCCTTGGTTTATTTTATTATTTCTTCAAGAACTTGTCCACAGACTGGCCATCACATATATTTTGCTGTAAGTCTAGACCACCTTCCTTTTTAATCATAAAGGTTTTTGACGGTTTTAGGTAAATGCTTGCTAAGTTATCACCAGAGAGTAAACCTTCTTTGCTTTGTCTCCATTCATAGTGGTCAACAGGCACACAACAAATGTAGAACAGAAATGAAGAACTGACTGGATTTTCTGAGGTATGAATTAGCAAGCCACACTTATCAGTACATATTTTTATTTCATGTAGTGCTTGACAAACTGAAATAAAATCTTTTTCAAGTTTTTATTTTTGTGTTTCATCCATGTCATCAACAAATAAAGCATATATCATTTTAGGTCCACTTTAGTCTATTAAAAAGAATGTTAATCTTATTCTGAAAAAAAATAGATTGAAAGCCTAATAATTCAATGTATTGTGACAATACAAGGCATGGAAGTTAATACAATTAACTAAAATCATTACATAGAATGACTTATTCATCTCTGCATCATTAAAAAAAACAAAGAAATCATATCAACAAAGTTGTATAGATGGTGACTTTTTAATTTGTTTATTTTTGGTATTCAAATTGATTTCAAAAATGAGAAGAAGGGAGTACAAATGCTTTAATAAAATATTGAGGGCCTTTTCCCTTCCACAAGTGGAAAAGATATCCATCAATATGTACTATTTCTCTTTGAAGGTAATGGAGGCTGGATATGTACAAATAGAGAATTCGGCTACTTGTGCTTCTCTCTGCGATTTCGCATGGGTATTTGATAGCTGTGCACTGATTATGAACCAAAAAAGTGCATTCTTTACATTAATGTTTTTTAATTGTGTTCTGAGTTCATATAAACATATATATTATTTCCCAATGATATATAATTTACAGTAACTGAAAATATATAGCAGGTCATATGACTGAAATCATCAGTGGCTAAATATCTAGTTCTGTTTAAACAGATTGGTTATATAGTTGGCTTTGGAGGCCCTTTAAGTATAAAGATGTTCATCATTGTTGTTGTCATTGTGAATATGAACTATAAAAAATCATCAACTGGGAAATGACTGAATGAATTATGGCATATAAATATAAAGGAATATCATTCTATAAGCACTGATGAAGCTTAAAGATTGAGAGAAAACTAAGAAGAAGTGTGTAAATTGATGCAGGACAAGGTAAGCAGAATGAGGAAAAGGACTTACACATAACAATAGCATTATAAAGAAAAATACATTTGAAAGATTTAAAATTTTTGACCAACACAATAACGAACCGTGATTTTAAATGACCCATGAAAAAACATTCTGTCCTACTAAAAAAGAGATGGTGGACTCAGACTCCAGGTTGAGATTGCATTGGGAGGAGAGGGAAGGGAAATATGAACAATAAAAGAATTAGTTTTGCTTGGCCATGCATATTTGTTACTTGTGTTTTTTTTTTGTTTGTTTGTTTTGTTTTCTTTTGTTTTCCTACCTACCCCTATTTCCATGGGGAAATTTTAAAAGAAAAAATAGATTTTTGTTAACTGACCAAAATGTACTAAATAGCATTTGTTTTAGACAAGAAGATATGAGAGTTCCAAGTGGGATTGAAAGATCAATATGATGCAGCTTTCTGATAGGGAAACTAAGAAAGCAAGTGTAAACTTAGGCTGTGCTAAGAGAGTCATAGATAGCATCCTAAGAGAGTCTTCCTGCACTCTACTCCATTCAGATAATATTTGCAGTTAGAAGTCCTACATTTTAGGAAGGATATTTATAACCTGGAGAGTGTCCAGAAAAGGATAGTGAGAATGGTGGATGCCTTTAAATTCATTCTGTAAGTCCATGACACTAATGGTTATTTCCCTAAAGTACATCGAGGAGAAATAGGAACTATCATGATTCATACTGACTTAAAATATGCGTCCATGAGCCATTATTAACTCCTTTCTTCAGTGAACCTTTTTATGTAAATTCTTGCATCTCTGAATTCTAATGCAAACACTTAATAACTACCAGAAACTGTAGCAAAGAAATGTGCAATATACATACTATTCAGCACTTTGTTATATGAATATGCACATGTGTACACATATATAAAAGTGTGTATATATATGTGTGTGTGTATGTATATGTATATACACAGACATAGAAATATGCATATATGCATAAGTAGTTAGAGGTAAACATTGCTTAAAAACACACTTCTTAGAATCCTTCAAATTTAACAACGAGAAATTTAGTCCAAATTTGGGGAAATAAAAGAAAAGCTATAATTGGAACTAGATTCTTGCCTAGTAATATCAGAGATTGAGAATATACACTCTGGGCTACATGCTACTGACTTAAACAGGCAAGCTTGATATAAACTGATATAAATAAATCAGACTCCTGACAGCGGGTCTGATAATTTAGAGTTCTTATAACCATAACAAATAAAGCCATTCAAGGACATCAAACGTGAACTTTCCTAAGTATGAAAACTGATTGTGTTTATTTTTATTGTAGTATATTCCAAAGAAGAGTATGAATAGAGATCCTGAAAGTCAGTGAACATTTAACATATGAAGAGCAATATTAAATTTAATAGTCTCCACTTTTTGATATTGAAATGAGATTTCCTTTGGCATTTCAAATAAATGTAATTGCACTAGACTACCAATTCCAATAGATTGAATTCTACGTTAAATCTTAAATTTTTTTTTTCTCAAAGAAGGACCATAAATTCAGTTATAAACTAAAAATCAAGAGTACAAACAGAAATAAAACTTAAATTGATTTTTAATTCCCTATAAACTCATATCTAAAGGCAGCTCTACTCATCTGAGCAAAATGGGACATAGAATTATCAGATGAATTTTAGCTGGGAAGGCAGCCAATCCAGATATTTCACACCATGTACAATTTGGACTGAATTATGTGCTTTGCTTTGACTGGGAAGGAATGACATTTTTTGGCAATGGAAACTGATTAATCTTTGCCTGTTCAGTCCTTACTCTGACTTCCATAAATACCAAGATGGTATTGGGAGAAAGTATGATGATTCATCAAGGGATTTCAGGATTAAAACCAACTCACTTGAGGGAATTAATCAAAACAGGAGCTAACAGTTTTTAAAGTTGGAACAGATTTGAATGGAGATAGCCTAGCATGATTTCATCAGCAAATCTTTTGGCAAGAGGAATATTTGAGTTAGTTTGAGGTTTTTTTTTAATTTATGAGATAATCATACAGTTTGGACCTGTGGAAGAATCCAAAGGGCTTGCCTTAGTTCTTGCATAATATTCCAACATATTGTCTGCCTCCTCCTTTTCTCTAAATAGAGAGATGGGGTTACTTAACTACTAAATAAAAATAAGACATGAATAACAATTTCACCAGCTGTTATATCTCCTTCAAAATATTTTATTCCAGACATATTCTCTTTCTTTCATTTGAAAGATTAAGTTGGCTTAATATTTTGTTGTATATTATTCATCAATGTTTTGTTTGATATGAGTTTTAATTTTCTACTTCAGGTGCACAAATCCCAAAGTGAATGCAAGCTTATTAGTCAGAGAAGTTCTTTCATCTTCTCCATCAAATCCCTTTTTGAAAGGGCAGACCATGAATCAGACAGGCATGCCTGCATCACAAAGATTTTTTAAAAAATGTTCCCTTGTCAAGAGGATAACTGAAAAGCTGGTCATATTCTGTTGTTGCCTTCATAGAAATCTGGCTTACTGAAAAATGTGGACCTTGACATTTTTGGCATGTATCTGATTAATGATGCGGCTTCATCAGGCTATTTGCCATAAGGCTGCTGCCAGTTTCACAATGTGAGTACAAAGATTGATAGCACTGTCATACCTCATGGCTTTATCAGAATACAAACACATAATGCAATTCTTTTTGCAGAGAACTTTCAGATGACTACAAGGACTGCATTAACTTTTAATTAAAGAATTCCTGTCAAACTCCTATACAAACACAGAAACACACACCAACACACATACAGATAGTTGATAATTGTTATGCTTGAGTTACTTTATGTATTAGGAGAAATTTCCAAAATAAATGCAATGAAAATGTGTTAAAATGCTTTGCTATTAGGTATGGGTTTCTGGAGGGGAGAAAGAGAATGATATAGTTGAAAATCTAGGCTATATAAAAACAAGTGTTCAATAAAATCTATTTTTAAATGAAATCAATGCAATGCAAGTTGCTTTTCAAAACCTTAGAAAAATCAGGAAGGCTTTATTAAAAATTTTAAAATTGAGCTGCATGCCAAATATATGAAATTAATATTTTCTATAAGCTTGATGGATATAAAATAAATCAGACTTTTTAATGGTTGAAGTTATATGATCTAGTTATACCTAATAATTTCTAAGAGGCAAAAAAAAGGGGAGTAAAATGTCTTGTACACCGTCTCCTAGAAGCTTTGTGTCAGGTCGGTTTTATACCTTGATTCTCTCACTTATAGATATTTACTTGACAATAAGCTACTATAAGACTAATTTTTAATCTTTTTCATCAATCAACAAGTATTTATTAGATGCCTACCAGTGTCAAACACTGCCCTTTGTTCTTTATGTAAATTCTCCATATTGCCTCTTATCCTTCAATATTGTCTTCCTTTTTTTTTTTAAATTAATACAAGCCAGTCAATATAATTGTGTGTGTGTCTGTGTATGCATTTCCTTTCAGGATTAAAATTGTGTTGTTAGACACTTCAAGGGTCATTTGAAGTATCTTCCTATGCTAAAAATTATACAGACATGACTGAGGAATTGATATAATTAGAAGAAAATTCTGGTGCCACATGTGAATGAAAAAGAATTAGTTCTTTAACCTAATAAAGCTTTAAATATGACATTTAAAATTTGTAAGGCCAACATAAAAAGGTATCTGAATAGATTTGAAAAGAATGGAAAGACAAAAGGCAATGAAAAATGAGGTCTATGTTTTAATTAGGCTACTTCAAGTGTTTAAAACACTGAAATGTAAAAGGTGATAAGTCTGTAAATATTTTTGTGATACCCTGATTTTTCAATGAATCCATGGTTGTCCTGACAAAACCATTTTTTCTAATTTAATTCGATTCATGGGATCATAGATCTGGACCTCAAAGGACTTTGATATTACAGTTAAGGAAACTGAAGCACAAGTAACTTGACCATAGTCTGATAGTCATGTATAGAGGTAGAATTTGAAGCCAGATCCTTTCATTCCAGAATCATCACACTTTCCATTTTTCACTACCTGAAGTTAAAATTGTGGTTATAGAAAGTTAAAGCTGAACCCTTTTGCTGTTGTTCAGTGTAGTGCCAATATAATATTCACAGCACTATGGTGGTCATGAATATCCCAGCAGAATTCTGCCTAAATAAAAGAGACTCTCCACATGAAAGACAGAACCAAAACATTTATTCAGACACCAGAAAGCCAAATCCATCTCAGCAACAAAATTCTACATGCAATAACAATGCAGAGGACAACACAATCCCCAAACCTTCACCCTTCTAGTCTTCCCACAAACTAGCTCTATTACACAAATTACAAGCAGGATCCCTTAAACAAAATTACGCATGAGCTCTTTCACTCACACTGACCAGCATCCTTCTTGCCTGCATCCTTCTTAGCTGTGACTAGACTCTGACCAATTTTTTCTCAGCTGTGCTCTAACTCTACCTCTTCCTGTTCCACTCTGCCTGTTCTACCCTTTCAGTAAACTCCTCCCAGTATGGGCTCCGTGTGATTCAGACTCATGTGACTCACTTCCATGTGACTCAGGCAGGTCACATGGGCCTATTAATGAATGGAAAAGTTATTCTCATTTAAATTCCCATCACATTCAGTCATGTCTGACTCTTTGAGACCCTATTTTGAGTTTTCTTGACAAAAATACTAGAGTGATTTGCCATATGATTTTCTAACTTATTTTACAGATGAAGAAACTGAGGTAAACAGAGTTAAGTGACTTGTCCAGGGTTACACAGCTAGTAAGTGTTTGAAGTCACTTTACCCAAAAACCTTAGAGATCAACTAAATTCAGGACCCGCCTTTTACAAATAAAGGTGATGAGGACAAGAGACATTAAATAAATCATCCAAGATTTCATACATCCAAAATGAGAAAGGTGATTTCAAACATGGGTCCTCTAAATTCAATCCAAAGCTATAAATATTTATTAACCACCTACAATACGCTAGACACTATACTAAGCACTGAAGATATAATTATTAAAAGAAAGAGGCCTTGCCCTTAGTGTGTTTAAAATCTAAAGTTTGGGACAATGCACAAAAAGAATTAGGTAAAAGGGTGGGGAAGAGGACACCGAGGATACCTTGCACAAGAGTTAAAACCAGGAAAAGCAACAGATGCAAAGTTCAGTCCTCTGAATCCAGCTTCTGTTCTCTTTAAAAGAAAAAAAAAAAAACATTGGGAGGAGTTTGGTACTCTGCCCTCCAAAGAGAAGGGAGGAAGGCATAAATAATTAAGGTATAAATAATTAAGACTTGAGTTAGCAGCAGATTGATAAGTTTAGCTGTGAAGCTTATTCTGGGAGGGACAATTTATTCCATAGAGTTGAAATCACTCAGGGCAGCAGATGCAAAATGGAGTGCAAAATCTGTAACTCTTGCTATGTGCCATAAGAACTTTCAACTCATTTCAACAATCAGTTGGATTAGGCACCCATTTTGTATAAGAAACTAAATTAGGAATCAGAGATACTAAGACAAAATGAATTAGTCCCTGCTCTCAAAGGGCACATCTTCTACTAGGGAGAAAGACACAGCATTTAAAGAGTGAGATGCCAGCCTCCCTAAACCTCCCATAGATTACATGTTCTGACCATTTATTTCCATAAATCTTTCAGAGAATTCCTATTATTATGGACAGATTTTTTTTCCGAATTATTTCTTTACATATTCATGGTTATTGGTGCAGAACCTGGGTTGTGCATCTATTATTGCTAACCCTTACCACACAGTACCATGGTATCATCATTGATTTAGAATTGTAATAGATCTTAGGGGTAGTCAGGTACAGTAAGCCTCATTTTACATCTGAGGAAACTGAGACAATGAGAATTAGTATCCTTGTATAATTATTTTCATGTGCCTGAGGTGGGGTTAGAACTCATGCCTTCCTGACTCCAAGTACATCATTCTATCCATTGCTCCACCTATTAAAAATATCTCTGATTCCATGTCTTTTACTAAATGACGGAAAGAGACACAGAGAGAGATAGAGAGAATGAGAGGTCAGTAGCTGTAAAAGTACTGACAACTGCTACAAATGGGGCTATTATGTCACGTCTGAGATTTGACCAACAATGCACAACATCTTTTGTGGAATGATGAACTTTTAGATCAGGAAGAAAAATGCACTTGAGTTTAGATCAAAATGATAATTTCCAATTGGAGCAGAGCTCAGAGTACTGTACAATAGTCTTTTTCTGATCTGTACTTGACAGCAATTTAAGAGATGATTAAATAGCACCTCACATAGTGAGGCTGAGACTGAGAAAATCAGGATAAGGAATCAGTAATTTAGTGGGCAGACAGCACAAATACCCATCACTGCTCTCACTTTAAAGTGACAAAGCTACTGGGAAAGTCTCTGAATGTATTTCAGTTTAGGGCTCACATTTCTTGGTTGTTTTTCCATAACTGCTGTCTAAACATGAAATATGAAGGTATAGATATGTCACAGTTATCCTTTTCCTCTACAACAGTAGGGTTGTACATAAAAGAGTCTTCCTAGACAACCCAGGGACAGCCAGCCTATTTATTCAAGTTTCAGACTTTAGACATGGCAGTTTTATGGCTAAAAACTCTTCCCTTGTGTAATAATTATAAAAGTTTGAGAGACATAGTTTCTGGGTAATTTAATCATTTTATTGATAAAGCCAGCAGTTTATTAACAAAAGGATGGTCATTTGGTCATCTCTGTTAGACCAAAGACAATCATGGTGGTAGGGCTCACAGTTTATATGCTCTTCAAAGCAATAAGGTGTTGCTGGTGGCATCATGTCACTCTTGGAAAGAGAAAAGATCTCTACTCAGATCACCCTGGCAACATTAAGCTATCTAGATAAAATCATTTCTCACACTTGAATGATTTCTACTTATTTAATTCTGTTTGTACTCTGATCAATGGGCTACTTTCAAGAAACTTAACTTTCAAATTTAAAGTCAGTGAGATAAAAATTACATTTTCAAACAATGTTGTACCTGGTCTCTTGAGTCATTTTACCTGAACCTGTATATTGCCTATGTACTATATTTGAGAAACCTTCCTATCTTTTTAAAAAATATTTTGCTTTTCAGAGTGGTATAGTAAAAGCAGGGACTTCCCTGAGTTTTCCCACAAAGCCCTCCAAATACCTGTAAAAATAACTCTAAACAAATTCTAGAGCTAAAGAACCCACAAAATGACAGAGTGAAACAAATCCCCAGGCCAAAGCAACCTGGAAAGTTGACAGGAAGGGTTCTTTGCATTGAACAGGGAGCAAAAACAGTCTGGCATGTGCCTCAATGGCACAGACATACTGGAGCAGGCCTCTGGGGACTGAATCATTGGCACTTGTGGAGCTTTCCAGACTTCTCAATCCACAAAAAACCAGAAAGGTCAGTGGGAAAACTCTGTGGGACCTGGATGAAAAAGGAGCAGTTGGTCTGGTTGGGTCCTGCCCCATGCCCAGGGCAGTGGTGGTGGAGGCAGTGGCAGCAGCAGTGGCATCAAAAGCAGCAGAGGCAGAGGCTACTTCCAGAGTTCTGGGCCACTGAAGGTCGAGGATAGAGTGACTGATACAAAATCCCTGAAGCCTAGGCCAGTACATCAGTGCCAGTCCCCAGACCAACTAGAAGCATGGTCCTACCTTGACAAAAAGTTAGTAAGTCAAGTCTTTGACTGGGAAAATGAGCAAACATCTTAAAACAAATTGAACCATAAAATCTTACTGCAGTGACAAGGACAGTCAGGCATACACCCAGAGAAGGACAGCAGAGTCAAAATTCATACATCAAAAGCCTCCAAGAAGAATATGAATTGATTTCAGGCCATGGAGGAGGTCAAAAAGGATTTTCAAAGTCGTGTAAGAGAAATAGAGTAAAGATTGGGAAGAAAAATAAGAATGATGCAAGAAAATTATGAAAAACAAGGCAACAGTTGTCTAAGGGAGACCCAAAAAATACTGAAGAAAATAACACCTTAAAAAAAAGACTAACTCAAGTGTCAAAAGAAATCCAAAAAAATCAATGAATAGAGGAATATCTTAAAAAGCAGAATTGACCAAATGAAAAGGAGGTCCAAAAGCTCACTGAAGAAAATAATTATTTCAAAATTAGAATGGAGAAAATGGAAGCTAATGACATAATGAGAAATCAAGAAATTATCAAACACAATAAAAAGAATGAAAAAATGAAGACAATACGAAATATCTTTTTGAAAAAACCACTGACCTTTTAATCAGATTGAGGAGTGACAATTTAAAAATTATATGACTACCTGAAAACCATGATAAAAAAAGTCTATATATCATTTTTCAAGAAATTATGAAAGAAAACTGCCTTGATATTCTAGAACCAGAGGGTAAAATAGAAATTGAAACAATTCCCCAATCACGTCTAGAAAGAGATCCTAAAAAGAAATACCCTAGGAATAATGCTGCCGATTTCCAGAGTTCTCAGGTCAAGGAGAAAATATTGCAAGCAGCCAGAAGGGCACAATTTGAGTATTGTGGAAATACAATCAGAATAAAACAAAATCTTCTACATTAAAGGATAGAAGGACTTGGACTATAATATTTCAGAGATCAGAGGAGCTAGGATTAAAACCTAGAATCACTTACCCAGCAAAACTTAGCATAATCCTTCAGGGAAAAAAATAGATATTCATTGAAATAGAGGACTTTCAAGAATTCTTGATGAAAAGACAAGAGCTAAGTAGAAAATTTGACTTTCAAACACAAGAATCAAAAGAAGTATGAAAAGGTAAATAGGAAAGAGAAGTTATAGGGTCATTAAAATTTATCTGTTTGCATTCCTACATGGAAAGATGATATTTATAATTCATGAGACCTTTCTCAGTGTTAGGGAAGTTGGAAGAGATAGATAGACAGACAGACAGACGGACGGACAGACAGACAGACAGACAGACAGACAGACAAATAGATAGATAAATAGATAGATAGATAGATAGATAGATAGATAGATAGATAGACAGACAGACAGACAGACAGACAGACAGACAGACAGACAGACAGACAGATAGATAGATAGATAGATAGATAGATAGATAGATAGATAGATAGATAGATAGATAGATAGATAGATAGAAGGCATAGGGTGAGTTGAATATGAAGGGATGATAACTAAAAATGAAGGGGTGAGAGAAGAATTTTTTGGGAGGAGAAAGGGAGAGATAGAATGGAGTAAATTATCTCACATAAAAGAGGCAAGAAAAGGCTTTTACAATGGAGGAGAAGAGGCAGGAGATGAGAGTGAATGAGTGAACCTTACTCTCATTGTATTTGGCTTATGCAGAGAATAACATACATAGTCAATTGGGTAACTTACCCTACAGAAAAATAATGGGGGAAGAGGATACAGGGAGAAATGAGGAATGAGAGAAGGGAGGGCAGATGGAGGGAGTAGTCAGAAGCAAACCCTTTAGAAAAAGGACAGGGTCAAGGAGAAAATAGAATAATTGGGGGACAGAATAGGATTGAGGGAAATATAGATAGTCTTTCACAATATGACTATTATGGACGTAATTTGAATAACTACACATGCATTATCTATATTGAGTTGCTTGCCTGCTCAATGGAGGTGGGTGGGGAGGGAAGAAGGGAGAGAATTTAGAACTCAAAATTTTAAAAACAAATGTTAAAAAATTGTTTTTACCCATAACTGAGAAGTAACATGTACGGGCAATGGGGTATATAGCATTTTATCTTGATTTTCAAAAAAATAAAAGGGAAAGGGAAAAGAGAGGAGGTGATAAAAAGGAGGGCAGACTGTGGGAAGTGGTAATCAGATGTATGCTATTTCAGAGTACAGGGGAGAGGAAAGATGGGTAAACAATTTGGAACTAAAAATCTTGTGGTGATTAATGTTGAAAACCGAAAATAAATAAATTTAAATCTTTAAAAAAGTATTTTATTTTTCCCAAATACGTGTAAAAACCATTTTAACTGTAATTAATTTTTAATTTTGACTTCCAAATTCTTTCCCACCATCCCTTCCCCTCTCCCTTCATTGAGACCCCCTATCTTATAAATCACATAGAAACGTGATTCATCCAGTGACACTTTGTAAATTTTTGCCATGATTAGATGAGACAATACATAGAAATTTTAACTGAGTCATTTTCATATGTTTTTTTAATTTTTAATTTATATGTGTATGTTGTGGGAATGAGGGTCTAGATCTGTAATATCTTGCACAGAAGGAACTCTTCTTTCTCTCTCCCAGCTAGACTACAAGTTACTTGGAAGCACAGACTGTTTTTGCTTTTTTCATTATATCTCTAACACCCAGTACAATATCTGGTACGTAGTAAGCATTTAACAAATGATAGCTCACTGATTCAATGCATATCAATAACCCAGATTCTTAGAAAGCCATTTGGGCCCTGGATGTTCAATGGATGATCCATGATCACTCAGTAGCTATGCAATTCAGGCAGAAACTCTATCTCATGTCTTCCTGATGCTAAGGGCAAAATCTTATTCGTTGTAATCCTGATAAATCTCTTGAATAGTAGATTCATTATATTCAGGAGAAAGAACTATTTCCACCAACTGAAGTATCCAGTATCTGTGACTCAGCATATCTAAATTCTGGGAATTTTCCTGAGTCATATACAGGTTAAGTGACTTACTGAGCATTAAGTAGCTAGTGAATGTCAAAACTAGTAAGCATTAGAAGTGGGATTTTAATCTGTTTATAGTCATCATTATTAGCCAGGTAATTGACAGAGTGAAAAAATACAAGAATAGGAGTCACAAAGACTTAAGATTAAGTGCTATCTCAGAACTTACTACTTGTATAACCGTGGTTAAGTCACTTAACCCCTATGTACTTCAGTGTCTTCATCTATAAAAGGCGATGTGGCAGCCTTTAAGGTCCCTTTCAGCTCTCAATCTATGATCCTATATTGTTAGAGTTATTGTTGCTGTTCAGTAGTTTTTTACTCATGTCTGACTTTTCATGACCCCATATGGAGTTTTCATGGTAAAAATAGTGGAGTGGTTTGTCCTTTCCTTCTTCAGTTCATTTTACCGATGAGAAAACTGAGGCAAACAGGGTTAAGTGACTTGCTCAGAGCTCCTATGTGTCTGAGGCTGGATTTGAACGCATAAAGATGAGTCTTCCTGATGCCAAGCCTGGCACTCTATCCTCTGTGCCACCGAGCTTCCCAATGTTCCTATGACTGACTAGAAAACTACCACTTTAATCTCTTTATATGAGATGGTGGTAATAAATATGATGATAGGTTATCATACAGACATGGGTCACAGAATTTTCAACTACAATAATTCTAAAAAATCTAAGAAAGGAAGAAGTGGTAAAAGGACTAACATCTGCATTGGTAGAAGGATCACACACACTGATAAATTATTAATCCTTGAAACTTTAAATGATTATTAAACCCCTTCAGAACACACACATTAGTGGATATGTAGCACTTAAATGTTTGTTGATCAGTTATCCAGAGTCCTTAGCACTACTAGAATCTATTATACCTTAAATAACATTAATTGGACACATCAATTTTCTTTCTTTTTATATTTAAGGAGTCTATAGATAATATATTTTAATGACCAAATATAGAGCATGTTTTTTTAATCATACTTCAATTTTTTCACTCCACTTCAACATCTGTGTACCCACCCATTCCAACTTTTTTTAATATATTTATTCCCCTTCCTTTCCCTTCAATTCTATTCCTTTCCATATTCTTTCCTCCCCTCTTATTTCTTCTCTATTCCTTCCATCTCCCTTCTTCTTTGCCTTCACTTTTTATCCTCAACCTGTGCATTCTAACCTCTCTATTTTTAAGTTCTTTCCCTCTTTTTCTTTTCCTTATTCCATTTAAAATTCAATGTGGATAGAGGTAGTAAGACTAATCTTCCCACTTTCAAATGAGAGCATAAAGAGAAAGGTTCTCAAATTACATGCACTACATACGTTTGAAGACATAAAGCACTAGCCACTCTGAAGAAATGCACGTATATTTTGTGGTCATTCATAAGAAGAGAATATTTGAGCTTTTCTCTAGTCTAGACCACCATCCCACTCTGTCAGTCTACCTCAAAGAGGAAAAACATCAGTTTTAAAAAAAATGGTTTGCCTAGTTTTTGTTTCTTTCATTTCAAATCAATTGTTTTCTTTAAAACTATGGACTGTTGGTGTCAGTGAATAAAAACATCTAGTCAATAAAAATTAAGACATACACGCAGAAATTTTTATCATTTGATAAGTAAAACTACTTGTTTCCCATCAGTCAGATATCATTTATTAGGCACCTACTGTGTGCTTGGCATTGTGCACAGCACAGTATGCTTTTTTTTAATTCTTTCCAACTTCTAACCTGTTTAAAAATTCACCTCTCTAATTTTACATTATCAAGGGTATACATTAATGTGAAAAAGAAAATTTGCAATTCCTTCCAAGTAAGTAACAGCTTTATTAAGTGAGCACACAGAGATGTTCAATGTCATACCCTCAGGCAATACTGGAAAAGAACAGAAATGTTTTTTGTGAAAGAAAACTCTTACACTGCTGAAGGTTTCTTTTTCACAGAATCCCACAGTGAAAAGGGAAGAACAAATCCCCAAGAACTCAAAAATGTTAAATTCCTTTAACAATTCATGTGTTACCTTGGAGAGAAGCAGGATGGTATAGGTATGAAGGTTGTGGAGGAAATGGAAGGACAGACTAAGGGTTTTATTTCATATTATTGGGCCTCAATATTCTCATTTGTAAAATGTGTGGGTGGTATTTAATAATCTCTAAGATTCAAGAACTAAAAAAAAAAAACATTTTTTTTTATATCTCTGGGGTAAAAACAAGGTCGTTGACATAGTTTTCAGATATCAGATTTCTCCAGACAGTAGAATAGCAAGTAAATCTAGTTGTTTGAATTTGTAACAACCTGAGTCATTTGAGAGGTTTTTTTCCCCTTCTGTTGCCATGGAATTCTGTGAACAGTGTCATGTAACAGTGCTTCTCTATAAAATACTGCATGTGTATATATTATTATTCTGAACATGTTTTTGAGTTTAGTACCATGTGAAATGTTATAGAACATGGATAAAACATGATTCCAACCTTTAGCACTTATTAATTAGACTTATGATCAACCTTCCATATTCCCCAATAAGTCTCTTCAAAACATCACTTATTCTTTCACTCCTTGAAGACTATACAACCTGATCACTAAAAGCTATTATGAGAATGTGGATCCTGAAAAATTGATTTTGGTTTCTGCCATTGTCCTTAGGTGCATAACTCCATATTCTGTGAAACTTATAAATCATACACAGTGGCAATGTCAGCCCTGGATCAACCATCCACAACCACATCCTCTAGAATGTACCATTAGTGACAGTCAAATGCTAAATTGTCAAGAACAGATGATAGGTCTTATCAATTAAATGTACAAAAATATGATTCAACTTTCTTTTTGGTGTCATTTTTTAGTGGAAAGTTAGTTTGATGATGATAACATATGTATGTATATGTAGATATATATCTACATATATATATCTACATATACATATATAGAGAGATGTATATATCTTTAATTTTGCTAAACACTCTATGTACTTTATGTCATTTGAACTTCACATTATCCAGATAAGAAAACTGAGACGCAGAGAGATTAAGGGACCCATCCATGTATACACAGCTACTAAAGGTTAGAGGCAAAATTCAAACCATATCCACCTGTCAAAAGTTCCAGGGTAATTTCCATTCTGTCATACTACTTGACACATTTGGGTTTCATTTAATTAAATTTATGCACCAGCAAATCTTTGCCTTGCACAGCATTAATACTAAGATTTTGTTCTGATGGTTTCTATTTGCATGTTATAAGACAGCTAGCTGCTAAATTCTTCTCCAATATGTATGATGCACATATGTGAAGGGAGAATGCTGAATCAAAGGTGGGGATTGCACTGAGAGGGGATAAAATAATAGTACTTCCTTTTTTAAAAAGAGATTATTAGTAGGCCAATAAAAGGAAGCAAGAATGAATGGGCAAACAGCACCAGAGTCTGTAATGTCTGAGCATTGAGTGGATAAGCTTTCTAAAGATATAAATAACTTTTCTGGGGGGTGGGGAGAGAGTGAAAGATGTATACAAAAACAAAAAAACCCTAAACAAAAAACTAAACTAAACTAAAAGGGCTAGAAGGGAGACCCAGATTAACTGAATTGAGAGAGAAAAATCACAAGGCTGTCACTTTCAGCCAAGGGAGCAAAATGATATTTTAGTGTGAGATGGGTGGAGGGGAGAAATGTATTATAGCAATAACAGAGAGTCAGTATGTGTCAGTACTATTCCTTCATATAACATGGAATAGACATTATCACCCCAAATTAAATCATATATCACTTAGAAGAGGACTATTTGGAGATCTCAATTGCCTTTAAGCAATGAATTTCCAGCCTTTAAAGGGAGCATTTGCTGAAAGAGAGCTATCACAAAACAGAACAAGAGCCCAACATGATTCAGACATTCACTAATATGTCAGTATCCTGCCCCTACAAGGGAATACTTTTCATGTTGTAGGAAGTTGTTATGGGAAT
This sequence comes from Notamacropus eugenii, assembly GCF_028372415.1. Taxonomy (NCBI): domain Eukaryota; kingdom Metazoa; phylum Chordata; class Mammalia; order Diprotodontia; family Macropodidae; genus Notamacropus; species Notamacropus eugenii. The sequence continues at coordinate 221,654,244 of NC_092875.1, forward strand.
GAACAGAAGTAAGGTTGAAGATCAAACGTGGTTTACAAGGGGAAAATGAGAAGTGAGAATTATTACACTAACCCAACTTGTAAAAAATAATTGTATCAAAGAAATAAATTCCAAAAAGGATCTCTGTTAAACACAACAATGCTTTTGGTATGCATCCATCTTCTCTTTTAAATACTCAATTTGATGAGACACAAGCTTTCATGGTTCCCTACCATGGAAAATTACTTCTTTCTAAAATTACTTGTTTCATCGTCATTAAATTAAATATTATTTTGGGCCAGCTGTGTGGCAAAAAATGGGTAGAGTCCTGGACCTGGGGACAGGAAAGGCTGAGTTGAAATTCGTCCTCAGAAAGTTACTAGGGATGTGAGCCTGGGCAATTCTTTCATCTCCTGTTTTCCTCAGTTTTCTCATCTGCAAAATAGGGATACTAATCGCACATACCTCCCAGAGTTGCTGTGAGAATCAAATGAAATAATATTGTAATTATAAAGTACTTAATGTAATATCTATGATAGTAATTAGCATATAAATATTAGCTCTTAGTTATTATGTGAAGTGCTGTTACAAGGCAGGCTTTTCTAAGAAAGGAAATAGGTTACATGTGTTGGTTTGATTGTTTTTAAATTGTTATCATGAAGTAACACCTTCAGAATAATATTTATATGGTGGGTGTCCATCAAATATTGAATTAGAGTGATAGATGTCTTCTTGTGTACATGTGTGTGTATGTATGCATGAAAATTAGAAATAACCATGCAATAAGCATAATAACAAAAGGTTAAAGTCAATGTTACATTTAAGATGGTTTGTACATGGTTGTCATCATGAAATAATTTATCACCTGGTGGCCAGAATGCTTTTATGTACCTCACTGTCTTGGACCTCATATAGCATATACAATCTCTTTTTGGAACTGTCATCAAAGTATTTACAAAATGTTAAAACTTGTTGAAACTTATGTTCTGCTAATATAGCCTTCAGGAAACTAGGATCATTTTCAGGTAAGGATGTGACTGTTTTCATGAAGAGTACTTTGCGAAGATGACACTTTGTTTAAGACCTAGAAATTAATATAAGAATGAATAATAATGATTATTAGAGGGCTATATGCTAAAGGAAAAAAAATCTAACAAATAATAAATAAATAATAGTTGAGAAAGGGAAAATTTAGCTTTTACCAATATTGGTGAGAAACACACACATATATATATATGTATATATATATGTGTATATATATATATATATACATATTATATATATATACACACACACATATATATGTCTGTGTGTAGGTACATTTATAGTTTGCATATTATGCTGACAAAATATTATCATTTAGAATTGGAAAGTGCCTACTAAGTGCGGAAAAGGACTATGCTAAAGTATGTGAATAAGAGTGAGACTTGTTTTATATTACCTATCAGTTTGTACTCCAGTTGGGGAGAAATTCTTTAGGATGAACTTGCAGATATACCCAGAGGTTATTAAAAGTAAGAAGGAAGGGAGGGAAGAAGGAATAAAAGAAGGAAGGAAGGAAGGGAGGAAGGGAGGGAGGGAGGGAGGGGAAGGGAAGGAGGGAGGAAGGAAAGAAAAAATGTATTAAGTATCTACTATATGTCAGACACTTTGCTAAGGGCTTTTCAAATAGTCATTTAATCTTCACAACAATCCTGGGAGAGAGGTGTTAGCATTATTCTCCATTTTACATTTGAAGAAACTGAGGCAGATAGCGATAAAATGACTTATCTAGGGTCAATCACCTGTTGATATACTCACCCAGCCACTATGATTCACAAGCCCAAGAATAAACTTAATTACCTGGCATATAGAAAAGAATGACAGTCTAGCAGTCTTGTGGAGGAGATATTACCCCAATAGGTTCTGGCAACAAAATTCATTTACAAGTCTCTGCCTTTAAGAAGATGGAAGAATTATTAACCATTCTTGTCCAAATAAATTGGGATCTTGTTATGTAGATGCAATGATAATTTAGATGGAAAGATCTTTGCATTCATTAATAGGCCCATGTGACCTGCTTAAGTGACCTGGAAGCCTGAGTCACATGAGTCTGAATTACATCAAACCTGTGATGGGAGGAGTTTGCTGAAGGTGTGGAGCAGGAAGTATGAAACAAGAAGAGGTGGAGCTAAAGCAGAGTTGAAAGAAAGTTAGTCATGAGAACAGTCACAGTTAGGGAGGAAATTAGCTGCAAGCGGGCAGCTGACTAGTGTGATTTTGTTTAAGGGAGCTGGTTTGTGGGAAGTCTAGCAGGTGGAAGGCTTGGGGCTGATGTTGTCCTCTGCATTGTTATTATGTATAGATTTTTGTTGCTATGATTGATTTGGCTTTCTGGTGTCGGGATTTGACTTTCTGGTGTCTGAATAAGTGTTTTGATTCTGTCTTCCATGTGGAGGGCCTGTATTTCGCAATTCAGAATTACACAGGGATATTCATGGCTGTTGTTGGTGCTGTGAATATTGCATTGGCACTAGAGTAGACTGAATTGCTCTGGTGAATCAGAGGATTTAGTTTCATGCTCTCTACAATATGAAACTCTAATACACCACAGAGGTCAATTTGGGGGAGGGGAGGTTTCTTTTACTATGGACATAGTGACCACCAATAGGCCCAAAGATACTTAAATGGGGTGCCCTCTTTGGTTTATATTCTCTCATGACAGATATAGAAGATTGGCTGAGTCTTTTCATTTATTGTAGTTGAACACATAATCATTGCAGATTTTGTGCCAATTTTTGCTGATGAAACCATTATGTGAAGGTTTTTAAAAAAAATTACACCAGTATTACTTGTGTTTTAGTTTCTGTGACTCTCACACCAACTTTTCACCCTCTGAAAACTGTTTTTCCACAATTGTTTCCACTCTGTTCAGTGAACACAATCACTTTCAGCTTGAAGACCACAAAATAGGTTTTATGTAATGTGCTTTCCACATTAATGTGTAGCAGGGAAACAAATTGTACAGTTTAAGTAGAGTTAGAAGATGCAAGATGACTTACTCATGGTAGCTTTGCCTGCCTGCCTACTTCCCTTGTGCCTGTGGCTATTTTATCTATTAGATAGAGTGACAATGCTGTTAATAATGCAGCACTCCAAACAAACCATTAAAGTCAGGTTTCAGAAATATACTGACAATGATTATGTGTTAAGAATTCTAGGTTTGCAGCTTGCAGTGTATGAGAGAGAGATACATATCCATAAGATACTGGTAAATACATTGCTTTTCTGTTTACAATTTAAGAGGCCTGATGAAGAGAATCATACCATGTGACAATTATGTGATGAAAAATTACAAACCAATTTTTACACTGAAAAAAACTGCAATGGCAATGTGGTAGTGACAAATATGTGATAAAATATGATAAATAGATTTTATGAGGAAACTTTAAATATTTATTATCTCTATAAATACTCATGCTGTGTTTCAGATTACCTCTAATGGCTAGATCTTGCTTTGTGGCATTTAGTAACACACCAGTTATTTCCTTTTCCGCTATAGCACTTTTATTTCTATTGTCCCTCATGCTGCTGCCTGCCCATAACCTCTCAAGGGTGTTCCTTTCACATCTCTTTTATTCTACAGATTCAGCATTAATCTTTTTGCTGATATTGCTACTATTTTGCCACTGATAGCTTCCTCTTGGTGCCCCCTCCCTACTCCCTTCAGTCAGGTTTCTCAAACATCTTTTATCAGTGTTACCTGACAAGAAATGAAAATGAGTTTCTAGATCCAAGTGGGAATGTAGTAAGTTTTTTAAATAAAATTTTTCATGATAAAAATAGGATAGGGAACAACTCATTGTAATACCTTATATTAGAGATCCTCTTTATAAATGTCAACGTGTCACTTATATAATATATTATTCATTTTCCTATTTATAAGAGAAGTCATTATTAATGTGGTTTTTACATAAGAAGAAATTGAGCTACTAATATCTTTTGATCATTAACATTGCTATTAATAGTTAGTATTTATGCAGCTACATAGTCCTAAGTTATGATCCAAATGAGAAAACAAAAACAATTTATGGGATCATCACTGAGAACTGTAATGAACTTTAAAGCCCATCTAGTCCTGCCTTCTCATTTGAAAATGAGGAAACTGTGGCCCACAGCATTTGAATCATTTGTCTAATAACTAATAAATGGCAAAGGTGGGATGCAGTCCAGGTTATCTGATTTCAAATCCAGTGCTTTTTCTTGTAGTTAAAGCTTGGTACTGATGGCATGGTATAGCACAATGTTGTTTAGCAAAAAGAAGGCCATGATAGGGACAGGAGTGGGTCAGTAGGCCTCAAATCACAAAGCAGGTCCTACAATAATTCTGCATCATCTGCTGTGGTTTCAAAGTGTTTCTCCTCTTTGGTGCCCAAGGAAATGATGATGATAGCATTAGAGTCTTTTCTCCCTGATAGAACCGGTTCTCATCTCACACTCTTGTCTCCAAAACCAGCATAGGAACTTTGGTCACCATAAGCTAAGATTGGATAGTACTATGAATCCTAAGGACTACCTTGTTCCCCACATAGGACACTTAGAATCCCATTAAGATCATGATGGACCACTGCTTCTATTCCAGGCACCTTAACAAAGTGAAGAATGTCAAGTAATGTATCAAGATATATATATATATATATATATATATTTCCATTAGGGGAGTCTTTCCAGAGCATCTTGAATACAATTATATGCCTCTTATGTCATTACTACTCTGTGTGCATATAAAATGAGTAGAGGATCCCCTGAGGTCCTGCCAGAAGGTTAGGGAATGAAGGATGAGGTACCATCACCTAGACTCAGAGTTTCCAGTATTTTGAAACTATTATAGTGGTTTGAAATTCATTAGTGAGAATTCTTTTAAAAGAGATATACTAACATTCTGACCCCTTTTATTAGAGAGCCACTGTGACTCAGCTGTTCAGATATCAGACCTGGAGTCAGAAAGATCTATATTCAAATCTTACCTCAATAAGTTACTATGTTACCCTAGAAAGTCACTTAATCTCTATGAGCCTCAGTTTACTAATTTGTAAAATGGGAATCATAAAATGAACAATTTCCAGATAAGGCCTTTGTGAGAATCTAATTACATCATACATAGAAAGTACTTTGTAAAAACCTAAAACAGTACACAGATTTCAGTTGCTATTTCCTTCTGACATGTGGAGTCAGTAGTGGGAGTATTAGCATCAAGAATGCAAAGTCTTATTCTCAAAACAGTATGGGAAAGGAGGACCTAGGTTCAGCTACATTGTAGACAAGTCTTTCAAGTAGAGTAGGAGAACTAATAAAATAGCTTGCCACTGACTAATAAATAGTGAGGAGGGGTATTATCTGCTGATGTCTCTTAAGTCTAAAGCTACTCTCAACACCAATAGGGACCCAGAATAATGACTGGTAGTCTGATTTCCTTCTTTGATCTGAACATCAAAGGTCAAAAATTCCCTATCTTACAATTAAAAATACAAACAAAAGAGTGTGCCAGTGGTAAGTAAAGTGTCACTCTGGATGAATTCATTATTAATCATTTATAACATATAAAATCAAGAAATATTAAAGATGTTTAAGAAGATTATTTTCACCTACAAGTATTGGTTAAATATATAGTTCTAACTACAACAGGAAAGTATCGATACATCATCAAAATACTTAAACGTTGAGTTTATATTATCAATACAAATAACAATATAGTTAATTCACAACATATATACCAATAACGCAATAAAAGGCAAATTGTAATTTCCAAAACTAATCATAGTTTGCCCATATGTAGTAACCATATGCCTTTCTGTGTTGCATTTACTCACTGCATTCTAATAACCTCAAGAAAATCGACTCACTTAATGGGAATATAAAAGAATTATCTGCTACTGCAACAGTTTTAATGTATGCGTCTCTTCTGACTTTAGTTTCTCTAGGGTTTACTTAAAGGTATTTGTCAAACATAAAAATGTCCTCCATACATCTTCAGAGGATGGGGAATAAATGAGAATTTCTTGATTGATTAGCCAATTACTATAATATATTGAACCTTATACACCTGCATGTTAAAGAGTCTGCTATTAGGACATGGTAAAAGTCAAATGGCTACTGGAAAACAAATAAGACGAGGGGAAAAAATATGTTTTAGAAAGTGTCAGTTATACTGGGACTTAGGAAAGCTCAGTGGAGCATGAGGAGACGGTGTCTAATCCTGCCTATGTCATTAACTTTCTGTGTGACTTTAGATATATCACTTTTCTAGACCTTGGTTCTCTCTTCTGAAAAATGAGGGGTCTGAAATATATTATACTATGGCAAAGATTTGCTGATTATTATTTTGATCACTCTAGTATTTATGAGTAGCCTAGCTGGCATCATTTTATTTTACCGTATCTTTTTTTTTTTTATTTTGCTGTATCTTTAACTTTCTTTTTCCTCCTTTTTTCTTAGTGTTGCGTTAACATCTCAAAAATCCTCCTTCATAGCAATGCTACCATCCTCAGGTTCTTTATTCTTTTGTCTTCTAACATAAGGTGTTTCAACAACATAAAACCTTTTTGGTCTTCTCTTTTCCTATTTTTACTAAGTCACTTCTTTTCTTTCAATGCAAGGTAACAGGGTGTTGATCATATTAAATATTTCCCCCCAAAGAAATCAGAATTGAACAACAAAAAGAAATACTGCTTATTATGTTCACCAAATAGAGAAAAATGAAATGAAAATCCACCTGTCTTTGAACTACAGTCCCTTTTCTTGAGGGAGTTTAGAATAATACATCCACTTAAAATTTCATAATTAACTACACAAGCTATAAAAAAAGAAAGTAGAAACACCAAAACAAAACAAAATCACATAAAAACTCTACTCAGCAATGAAACTGTAGGCTCTATTTTGCTATAAAATGCTCATTTTTACAAAGCTTCCCTGTGTTAACTTATATGTAGTTCCAACAGCCTCCAGAAAGTAATCCTAGATTCTAGGTACTCTGTAAGTCTGAAGCTTCTCAAATTATATTTCATAAGCTCCCACCGAAGTAGATACTTTTACTACTCAAAGAACCAAATATTCAAAGCAGAGAAATTTAATGAAATGATATGTCCATACAAATATTAATTATACAACTCCCAAACCCTGAGTTCACTTTCCTACAAATACTTACTACCTTCAGGAGAAATAGTGTATATGCACAAGGATACATGTATGAAGAAATGGTGTGTATGCACAGGGATAGAGGTAATCAGCATATTAATATGAAGGGATACATGCATGAATAACATACATATACCAAGGTATAAAGAGAGACAAAGTATACCTCTGATCTTACTGAATCTTTATTATATTCCCCACACAAAGAAATCATAACTTTTTCTTTCAATTCTACTTATGTATATACATTTTTGTTGAAATAATTGAACAATTTTCTGTCATATTTAGGTAAAAGAATGTAACTTTGGGTCAAAGTTGTTTGTGCTACAATTATTTTTTCCTATCTACATTTGTCAGCATCTGTGCATTATGGAGGAAAGGGTATGGGATATGAAATTTGAGAACCTGGATCTCTCTTTTACAAAGTTAAAAGTACAGAATGATTCTGACACTTGTTAAATTAGTAACATTGAACAAGCCACATCACTTCTCTGAACTTCAATTTCCGTAAAATTGAGGTAATTAACTATATAACCCAGCTTTTGAGCTTGGAGCATTCTGAAAGCTATTAGTTATATATGACTCCTATTTTAGTGAAGATAATACTGATGTGATTGCTGCTATCTTCAGAAAGGAACAGGTTGGTCACAGAGCTTAAGGAAGAAGAGACATTTTTGTGCTTTCAAAGGAATCTCAGGTGGAGCCAAATTTTCATCAGGATATGTTGGGGGAGAGAAAGAGACGGGGAGAGAGAGAGACAGAAAGAGAGAGAGACAAACAGAGAAAAACAGACAGATCACCTCCAACTCCAGACATGTGGAGAGAGAGTCAGAGACAGACAGACAGACAGTCATACAGAGAAAGTCAGAGACAGAGAAAAGAAAGAGAATTAGGCAGAGATAAACAAAGACAGAAAAACAGAAAGAGATAGAGACTTTCAAAGCTGTAGGTATGTAGGAGATACCAGCTCCTTCAAATGCCCCTGATTTTCCAGCTTACCTGTTGAGAGATTTCAGTGAATTTATCTTTGGGTGAAATTAGAACCTCTCTCTTGAGTGAGCTGAAATTTCGTCTTGCTCATTTGTAAAGATCACATCCCTCCTTGTATTTTTTGATACTGTAAATGTATAACTTTTTAAATTTTTATTTGTTACTTGCTTAAATAAATGGATTTACTGACAACTGACTATTTCTGACAGCCTTGGTATAACCAATGTGTGAGAAATAATTTATGTGTATCCCTACTCTCTTCCAATCAGTATTATTCAGTTTGCTGTGATTCCATAGTAATAGTGATTGAATTCTGCATATTAGGCCCAGAGTTATGAGCTTCAGATTTAAGTTCACTTGTTTAATCATAGGAAGCTAACTAGAGCCCATCCACCCTTGTTTTTCCTTGTCATGGTGACCAACTTCAGCATGGCACAGGTAACTCAATGACATGGACAGTCCTTTGAATTATTTTTTACCTCTTGACCATTCTCTTGTTCAGCATGAGCAGATAATCATTTTATGACCATTTTATGACCAATCAGTGGAGATCCCCCCTGCTTCACCCAAACAAGATTCCCTTGCTAACATACCATTTCTAGCTGATACATCACTTTTTGGCCTGTAAAGCCACATCTATCAACCAATGGGATTCTGTATTTCATATAGCCCCTTTAGAATATTCAGGTATCAAATATGGTATCAAGACTTATAATAAAGTCCTACAATAAGAGGGTCTCTCAGATCATAAGAAAGATCTGAGATCTTCTTCATTAGAGGGGACCATGAACCCGTTAACGAAGTGCCATTAACTCAGAGCTCTGCCTCAGTTTTTTTCATTGTAGGTTGGGCAGTTTTAATCCCCACAAACATTTGGTGTGAGAATTCAAATTGGTGAGTGAAACCTTGCAACATTAAGTGACAATGGTCAAAGAAGTGATATTATTCTAAATTTATGTACATCTATTCCAACAATATTGGTCAGGTAGGATTCATAGATATTTTGGTCTGGTACTCTTCTCAGGAACTGAAAGAGAGAACACCCAGTCTGGTGGTGCTCTCTGTGATTACTCTTTTATCCCAAAAATCTATCATGCTGATTCTCCTCTCACCAGAGCCAGTCCTAGACTTCAGATCAGATTGATTTATCCTTTCCCATAAGTCTTATATCTATACATCTATACAACCTTGATGGAGATACGTATCTTATGTTTCCATGTATATACTTTACAATTGCAAGATATCTAAGGTTACTTCCAGGTCTATGTTTCTAGAGACTTACTGATACATTTGAATTTAGTACAGTTTAGTTTTGTTTTTGTTTGTTTCTCTATGTAGAAATTAAACTTTTGAAGAAATATTATTCAAGTAATAACCCTCCCTTCATACTATATGATGTGTGTTTTCCCCCTACAAATGCGATGGTTAGGCAATGTAGACCCTATTATTCCCTGGCACTCTTTTTTTGTATTTCTTCATCCTGCTGCAAATTCCTTATATCCTCTTAGATACTATATTGTATCTAATACAATTATTAGGTCAGTGTATATATATATATATATATATATATATATATAGAGAGAGAGAGAGAGAGAGAGAGAGAGAGAGAGAGAGAGAGAGAGAGAGAGAGAGAGATGGAGAGAGAGAGAGAGAGAGATAGATGGAGAGAGAGAGAGAGAGAGAGAGAGAGAGAGAGAGAGAGAGAGAGAGAGAGAGAGAGAGAGAGTTTAATTGGATTAGTATAAAGATAAAGTATGGGAAAAGTTAATATTTACACACATGCATCATAGAATACTAAATTCCACTCTTTTCCTGGATCTTTCAGGTTTTTATTATTTTCACGTTTCAGTCTCTGAGATACAATCTAGAAGGTTAGTCACTTAAAATAAAACTCTCTCACTAAAACAGCGTAAGTCACTAGCAGGTAACTCTCACAAGGTTTCCCAACTGGGATTGAGGAGCACTATTGAAGTTTTCAGTAATTCCTTTGTTCCCAACTTCATGGTGAACTATACTGAATGGTTTTCAATTCCATAGTCCTAACATTTCCATATTGAGGAAATATTAGTTCATTTTTCTGGATCATAAATATAAAACCCAAGCACTACAACGTGATGCTGGTCAAATGCACTCCTGTCCCCCACTCCAAATCTTATAATCATTTGTCTCTTTCTTATTCCTTACTCTTATTTTAATAAACCTGATGTAGAAAGACATGACTATATTATATTCTCAAGTATTGTTTATTTAACCTTCCTTTCTCCTTTAACCTATTCCTTGCCCCTGTCTCTTGTGTCATATCTACAGATAAATCTTATCCAGGACCATGTTGCAACTGAAACTAACCTCCAAATGTAACCGAACTGCCAGTCCCAGTGGAAAAACTACATCTCCATAGATCCATTCCTTTTACATGAATATAAATTTTATGAAAAGTCCTTCTCCCTCAGACTTGAATATAAGGTGGATAAAATGTTCACATCATTACATTTCACACATGTAATGCTAGCAACTTTGAGTTTCATAGTGCACGTTTTTATTTTATCTAAAAGTCTTAGTAGTTTAGGAAAACCATTGTGACAGTCTAATATCTGCAGTCTAGCAACAATGCTTGAACTAGCAAAGTAACTGACAGTAAAGATAAACACCAATTGGGCTTTATGCTCTGTATCTCTCTCACTCAGCTCTACTATTGCTTTTCTCAGGCATTTAAAGAGATGTTTTCAGGGCTCATGAAGACTTGTTAAGCAGCTCTATTAGAGCCTTTTAAACAAGCTCTTGTATTGAAGATTCTAATAAAAAAATAGAACACAAATCTGTTCAAGATAATCTAATGGGGGAAAATAAAATGTTACAATGAAAAAGAAGGGCAAAATCTTTGGAAATGAAATTCCTACTTCAAAGCCTCACTATTTCTTCAGGATAGCAGCCTTCTCCTATGTGGCATTGAAGTGCATATGTCAACTTTTGTTTTTCAAAATCTCTTGGAAAGTTCCAATATAAGCAGGAGACTCTGTCTTAAATTGCAACATGAGTTTTTATGCTAAGCACTTTCATCTACCACATTTCTTAAACCAGTTTCCTGATTGTAAAAAGACTTGAAAATACTGTCTCCTTAACAATTATTATTTTTCCTCTTAGAATTACAATAAAGTATTTCCTTAAGAAGCACGGAAGTTATCGTGATGATATTTTGGAAGGTGCAATAATAAGTTCCAAGAGGGTAAGACAGAGGTCAAAGAGTTGTCCAGTTGTGAAGACTGGTCAGACTTTTCTTCATCCAGATATCTGTCATCCTCTTATTCTGCTGTATACCCTGAAGATTAGAATGCATTTAAGATGCAAATCTTTGACACTATTTAAAAAGAAAAATTCACCTGGTCAAAAAAAACAACAACATGTTTAAGGGCCTATTATTTTCCAGACATTTTGTTAATGATTAGAGATCCAAAAAAGAAAAAAAATAATTAAAAACTACCTTCAAGTAGTTCACACTATAGTGGGGGAGATAACATGAAAACAACTATGTATGAACAATTTATACACAAGATAATTCAATATAATAAATAGAGGGAAAACACTAGCATTAAGATGGATAAAGAAAGGCTTCTTATAGAACATGGGATGTTATGTGGGACTTGAAGGAAGTCAGGGACATTAGGAAATTGAGATGAGTAAGGAGCGCATACTAGAAATGCCAATAAAAATACACAGATTCAGGAAAAGAAGTATCTCGTGTAAGAAACACCAAGGAGACCATTGTAATCGGATCTCAGAGAAGTGTCTATACTATTAATACCAATTTTTCATTAAAGTTAAAGTATATTATATCAAACAGGAAAAAAATTCATAGCTTATTATTTTTATTTTTGTCTCCTTTCATGCATTGCCCTTTATGCATCTATTTGTTCTTTTTTTATCTAAGGGGAAGAAGCCAGACCTCAAATAAGGAAAAGTCCATCTGCAATGAATTTCAGAACTGTGCATGCAGCTGCATAGTATGTGACAAGTCAAAATCTGAGAGGGTCAATGAAAATGGTTTCCTGGGAAGAGGAATGGGACCAGAAGTTGCATTTAAGTGGATGGATGGAGAGAAATTTCCACCAATGAATTTGAAATATAATTAAATTTATTCCAATTTGATTTCTGTTCATCTATTTGTTATGATTCCCCCAAATGTTTTGAGCAGAACTCGATTGATACTATCATATCTTTCCTGGGGATGTTTGATCACAAAGGAAGATTTGGACCCCAGGGGTGCTTCTTCTTTTTGAGAGAAAAATACATATTTTCCCCTGTAGGGGCTTAGATCAATAGGGATAAAAGATCTTGGATTCTTTCCCTTGTAATATTTTAGATACTGTTTCCCTCCCTTTAACAAAAAATTCTAGGAGAAAATTGGATGGACATTTATAGCTTGCAGCATAGACAACTGTTTCCATAAATCTCATTTAGCTGGCTGCCTGAGGGATCAGTACTGTCCTAGTGTGGCTGAATAGTATTTGTTTCAAGTGATTCTACCAGTAGTACAGAGTTGACAGAACTTACTTTTTTGTTAAATAAAAACAAATAATACAGACATCAGTAAAAGCCCTTGTAGTAAAAGAATGTCTGTTCTAAAGTAGGGCTTGTCCCAGGAAGCATCATGAATTAGTTAAAGTGTCTTCTCTACCTCCTCCATCCCTCCTCTTTCTTGCTTTCTTTTCAACTTTATTTCATTATTCCTTACATTCTTTTCCCTCAAGTTCCATGAAAATCTTTCAGATGAGTAATATGGTGATGAAAATTTAACAATAGTTAAAAATATTACCCTTACAAGGAGTATTTGAATTGTGATAATCTCAACAAAATCTATAGGTAATGGCAGAAACTGCATGATCATTGTGTTGTGGTGGGAGAATTGTTTGGGTCCCTGAGGTAGTGCAGGTCTCTGAACTCAGACTAACTGGGAAGGTTGCTTGGTCTTCTGACGACTAAGGCCCCATACTATACCAAAGAAAAAGGAGTAGTCGAAAAAGGAGAAGGAGGAGGAAGAGAAGTAAAGATGCTATTTTTAATAAAGCTAGCATTTATGTATATTCTAGGATATATCTCTATATAGACATATACAAATATAATACATATATATATTTAAATATAAATTATATATTTAAATATATATTTAAATATTTACATAGTTATGTTGGCAAAGCACTTTGCAAACTTTAATTTGCTATATAAATACTAGTTGTTATTATCATAGTAATCAGCATCAAATCTGATGAGAACCTCACAAATTCGTGTAGGATAAATGCAAGCATTGTCATTCTTATTTTTCACATGAATAATGTTCATAAAGTTTCAATATGTGTCAGAGAGGAAAGAGCCCTGATTTTGGAATTAGAAATCTGGTATTCAAACCTATTTATAATCTGTATGCTGCTAGGCAAGTAACTTAATGTTTTTAAGCATCATTTTCCTCAACTGTATCTTTGTCTCTGTCTCTTACATACATACACATACACATACACATACACACACACATTTATATACACACACACACACACACACACATATATATATGTATATGTGTATATATATATATATATATATATACACATATACATATATATCTCTTTGCTTTCTATTTAAGTACTGCTCTGATGTCCCATTTTGCTGCGGAGTTAAGTCTCACTTCTACAAGTCTCTGCTATTAGAAAAAAAAAAAAAGTTCTGCGATATCCAATTAAGCTATTAAGGTGAATCCAAGAATACGACCTACCATTTTGTGTCAGTAGCTTCAAAAACAAAATATTAAAAATTAAGAGAAAAATCAGACACAAATAAAATACCAAGCAAATAATTTAATCCATTTCTTTCCCTTTTATTAAAAGACATTGTCCACTTTGGTTATTTAGCAATTTATAAAATGAAATGTGTTATCTTACCCTCTCCACATATTGATGGCTTCATCATTCACTATGGACACAACCTATACATTTTACTGACTTTCTTTTCATTCTGTTTCTTCTTAAACACAGATTAATAGGAATTTTTCTCTATCTATGATTATTGTTTATCTATTTGGAAATGTAGCAATAGTAATAAATAAAACCATTGGATATTTTGAAGCATTTATTGTATAGTGTGCTTGTGAGATTTTCCAGTGTGTGTTAAATAATGCTAGACATACTGGTGGGCAATCCTTAATTCTTACTAAAATTGGTTGCAGATATGATATTTTGATTTTTCATTGTCTAAAAGCCATTCGTTCTCATGTGTGTTAAAGGACCAGAGGAGGTAGTATTTTTGAAGCTTATTTTTTTTTTCTCTCTATGAACTTGACTCTCTTTCCATCACAGTTAATTGCCCTTGTGAAAGGTTAATGTTATTACTCCCTACTAACCATTTTAGTCTTTCTTTTTAATCTACATGTTTTAGAATGTTTCTAAATTATACATATTATCATACCTCATGTAAATTTGTCTTCTGTATCTCTTTTGGATCTGTGGGAATCATACTTATGATGCACAACTTGTGCTTCATTGTGAAAAAAAAGATGAGAAATTAGATATAAAGTATATCTATTTTTTTCCCCAAGAAATCAGTACATATTGGTAGTAAGGGTTTTTGTCAGTAAATCTTAGGTTTCTTATTCTGATTTCATAAAATGAGATAGTTTCACCTTGCAAATGCAAGGGCTATAGTTGAGAATCGCATTTTGCAAATTCAGTAGAGACAATGAGTTTCAGGTGATTCAAATTCCACAAATAAAGACCTCTTAAAATATATCTTATATATTGAATTACTCTGATGGACTGTAAAACGGCTTTTTTATTTTACTTGTTAATCTAGGATAATTTTCATCATTCTGCAATGAACAGCATCAACAAAGAGGTGCAATAAAAAATTCAGCTACCAGAATGTTTATTTATTGCCTCTATGTCTAATCCAGTTTAGCCCTAATCTTAATTGTAAAAACTCACTGTGCTTTATAAGTTTGGGTGCTTCACTCTACCTGGAAAAAATAAGTACAATAAAAATATCCAAGTTATGAAACAGATGGGTATCTCATAAGCCCCACGTGTATTTGAGTGAGCCAGAGCCAGAGACGGGGAGACAAAGGCAGATAACAAAGTATAGTAATGCTAGAATAGTGTGGTAATGCTACAAAGTAAACAATGAACAAGGCTGAACGAGGAGATAATAGAGGTTTAAGTCACAAAAGAATAATGAAAGGGATATCCACAAACCAACACATAAACAAAACTTTAGAGAGAAATGAATAAAAAGGGGGAGGGAAGGAAAAAGATGTTAGGACTTGATGATGTAGGTGATGTACTTGGAGAAAAGGGTGAGAAGTGGTATCATACAGTTCAAGGAATAGATAACTAATACTGATTGCACTTCCTTTTTTTCCATTTCTTCTTCATATTCAGGAGGAGAGTTATAATGAGAAAAAACTTAAAAATAGTATGTGAGGAAAGGAAAAAATGATAGTAATCATAACAATTTCCATGAATATGAATGATGAAATAGAGCAGTCCGTTAGTTTGTCTTTTTGTAAGAAACATACTTAAAGTACTCTATATTATATATGGCATTTTTACAAACTCAAGAACAAAAATTATTTGCAGTAGTTATGTGTTTAAGGGTTTACTTTACAAAAGAAACATGGAAAATTTTATGAAGAAATAAATTCAATGCTGGCCATATTGTAAGTGCTTAATACATCCTTGTTGACTGAGCAACTATAAATCAAATAGCAAACTGCCAACAACCATATGTAAGATAGTGTAAATCATTACTAATAATAGAAATGTAAATTAAAACAACACAGAGGTTCTATAGCATACCAAATTTGGATATGAAAATACTGTTTTTATAGACATGATCTACCAATTAGAAAAAACATGCATCTTGTGTCAAACAACCACAGATCAGTTTCATATAATCAAATCTTCATCTTTTTGTAACTGTGTCTCACCCATTCATTTATTTTATGGTTGCTTCTTTCATGCAGAAAAAAAAAATATTTGCTTTTTTGATTGCTTCCAAAATATGTTAGAATCATTCAGGAAACCTGAAGAAACATTTTCTTTCCCCTAACCACTTTGTAGTATAAGTTTGGCTAAGTGTTTGAAGAGTATGTATCTCCTTTAACAGATGTGCATGAATACTAATTCTAGCATTACTGAGTGCCTTAAGAAGTGATCTAGTGATATGTTTTTAAATTACATTTAGAAATGTTGAGGTGTCTTTGGCCATTAGAAAAGATGAATTCACCAGGTGTTATTGTCCTTTCAGCTTTCATGGGTACATAATAAGCCTTAATAAATTCATGTTGACTAATTTTTTGAATTAACCTTTCTAAAGGCTATGTTTACACACTCAGTTGAAGTGACATTTCTGAGCTGTTCCTACAACACATATGGATTCAATAAGGATTTTTGTTACCAGGCAGAATTCTCCATAAAATAATTTATTCCACTAACTTGAAGAGCACACTGCAACCCCTTTATGGCATGATAAACAAATTCTATGGAGTTGCCTCCAACTCTATGTAACTTCAAGAATCCCAAAAAGGTTAATTAACTTTTCAATAGTTGAAAAGTTAGCATCAGAGTAATAGTTTAAGTCAAGGTCTTCTTGACATCAACTTCAAGACTCTGTCCAGTAGACCAAATTGCCTCTGGTCCAATAATATCTTTCATTAATATCAATGACTAGCAACTCATCCACATGGTAATGTGATTAAAAGAAAAACATATCTAACAGAACAAAAATGATCCGAGCTATACCATACATTCAAAGATGGAATTAAATGATCCCTGAACAAATAGATTTGAGAGTTTCTTATGAAAACCATAAAATTATTCTCTCACATGAATCTCTACAGTACTTTTTCTTGTTTTGTTTTTCCTAATGAACAGGCATGATGTTATAAATCTTACAAAGAAAATACGTGTAGAATTTAGGTTCTTTATTTCCTAAATAAAATATAAACTTTAAAAAAAAACACCTAGGAAGACATTAAGACTCAGTAGCTCATAATTTGAAGAAACAGCCAAATTACTTTTACAAGTTGTTGAAGAGAGTAAAGACTTTCATCTTTAGTTCTTGTATGCTAATGATTTCAAGATGTGAGAATAACTGACTACTAGAACATCTGTAACATGTATGTGTGAAATAATCTAATCAATATGTGATGGCTTTAATCTGAGAAGTCAATAACAACATATATCACATAGTACATGTGAGATTGGATATAAAACTAAAAAAAAAGATATACACTTTCTGACATATAGGTTCCTTAAAGGTAAAGACCTAGATCCTGTGACTTTGACATTTTTATTCTGTGTATTGCTTTATGTTTTGTAAATATTTCATCTAACCTCAGTATTATTAATATGTGTATGGTGATGTAATCACAGGTAGGAAATAAGTAATTGTCGGATGCAACTTCAATGTAAGAAAGGAATCCATGATTGTAGTTACTGCCCCTCTTTCAGCTTTTACATGCTCTTTCTTTTTCCCCTCAATTCTGACCACTAGATGTCCAGAGATCTGGAATTCTTTCAATGACCTGGCATGGCCAACACACCCAAACTTTAAGACAGTACAGAGTGTTTTATTTGGAAGGACTATCATTCAACAAAAGAGAAAATTCAGGTGATTTATTTTTCATGTCTTTAAATATCTGAAAAACTGTCAGGTTGTGAAGGAATTAGATTTATTTGGTCACAGGGAATGGAATAGAGAAAAATTAGTATAATACAGAGAAGCAAATCTAGGATTCTTATGGGGGGTGGAAGTCGAATTCAAAACAATAACTGTAAGTTACCTCAAAAGGTGCTAAAATGGCCTTCTTTAGAGTTCTTCAATCACAGCCCTGATGACCACTTGCCAGTAAGTTTTAGAGAGGATTTTTCTGTGTAAGGATTAATTCAGCTGTCTGCTGAAGTCCCTTCAAACTCTTAGATTCTGTAATTCTGTAATTTTCATTTCACAACATGCCTGACAAGTGTTTATTCATACTAATAAAATTGCAGATTACTACAATTGTTCCTAAAAATTTCTAGCCTATCTAGAATATCATACTTCAAATTTCATCTGAATATGACAGTAGAAAGTTAAACTATATGCTCCCATATTCTAGAAAGTATATTTCTTTGAAAGGCAGGTTAAAGATGGTGGGTACATTAGGAGGTCTATGTAATAATACTTTTGATAAACTTTGAGCTTGCAGTCTAATAAAGGCCCAAGTTATTCTTTCTGAGGTTCTGTCGATTTCATTCCTCTCCTCTTATGCTTATAAATTGTTTCCTAATATATTTATCTTCAATAAATATCATCCTATGAGATTCAAGGGTATAGGTAGAGTAAGGGAAGAATCATGGTGTAATGGATAGTGCAGAAGGCCTAGAGGCAGAAAGATCTATTTTCAGATTGTACTTCTGTAACTGTAAGCACCTGATACATGCAAAGGGGGGCTTGCTATCACAGGTTCTTAGATCTGCATTCATAAAAGGAAAGTGACTTTCAAGGGGTTAACAATCACTCTAATCAAACATATGTATCGTTCCTTTAAATAAGTTCATATATCATTTAGTTAATTCAGGGAGTCAGCATGCTGAATTTCAAAGATAACACAGAGAAATTAAAAGATCTACAGACATGGCTTCCTCTGCCTGAATTCAACAGACAATAGGACCCTAACTGTCTGATCACTGTTACCAGAGTGCGAAGCCTGACATTTGGGTTCTCAAAGCTGGAGTGGGGAGGGGGGCCCTTAGTGACTTCCCAGTGTCCTCACCTGGCACTCAAATCTTCTTATCAAAAGGTAAGCACTGAAGTAAAACATCATGATCACAGTGTTTATACTTTTTTTAAGAGCCAGAGGGCATTCCAACCCTTGAGAATCAGTGCCTCATTAACAAAAGCTATAGGTGTTCCTATAAATCTTCCCTAATCAAACTCCTTTAATGGTCAGGCCCATTAATGAGTAGGGAAGTGCTTACATCACATTGAGATAATTAACAATACAACTACATACACTGTTTCTAGTTAAAGAAGCTCTTGTTTCTGTACTTTGTTTCTTGTAAAAACTCTGGATTGATGAAATCAGGATTCAATCACATGCCCTTGATCATACTAAAACAAAAACGGCAAAAGATCCTATTTTGATTGTCATCACTTCAGATATTGATAAGCTGTGATCAGAGACAAGCTTTTTAGCATCTGTGTATTTTGGTTTCTTCATCTGAAAAATGATAACCTTGAAATTGATTTACTAAGGTCCCTTCCTGTTCTACGTCTGGCTAGCTTTAGTTAGGATTAAGGATATTTCTTGTTCTTTGACTAGAGTAAAAGGTGAGAGGGAGATCATGAAGTTACGGAGAAATTTTTTGAAATGAAGCTAGAAAGTTGAGTTCACATGAGATTACCCCAATTTCCTCATAATGTATTATAATTGTAGCGTATAGTTGAGATGTAAGAGGAAGGAAGGAAACATTTTCAATTGCCACCATAGATACTAAGATTAGCGTGCAATAAGAACAGAGACAGAGCTTAGTACAGCATCAGGAACTATACTGCCCACCCACACACAATCACAGGCATATATATATATATATATATATATATATATATATATATATATATATATATATATATATATATATATATATATATATATATGCACATGTATACATATAAGAGTGTTTGTGTGTGTGTGTGTGTGTGTAAGCATAATAACAGATGATATCAGTGTCACTGCCCGGTTTTTCTCCAGTGACAACTTGGAGCAAGAAAAGAGAAATCAGACAGATGGATAAATGCATGAATGAATGAATAAATGAAAAGCATTTAAGGATCTACTATATACTGATCTGTGAGCTCACAATATTATCCATTACCCTCAATGGTAGTGTCTAATACACAAGGGGAAAAAATATAGACATAGACACATATATATATATATATATATATATATATATATATATATATATATACACACACATGTATATATACATATACATACATATACACATATAAGTATAAATGTATATGTATACATGACTGCATGTCTGTATGCATATGTACACATATACATCTTTTTACATATATGCACACATATATGTGTATTTATATATGGAAATGTTAGCCAGAGAAGGAGTTCTGGTCTGGTAAGTCACAGAGAAAGTGAATGGAAACATAAGACCTTCCCAAAAGTCATGTATTTTTTGTATGGTTCTGATTACTGTTCCCAGAACAAAAGAAAGAAAGCAGGTGAAGGGGAGGAGTAATGATACACTCCAGGCAGAAGGGCAAATACCAAGAGGCTTAAAGTATGTACGTAGATATAATATAATATGAAGAATAATTAGAGGTTTGCTAAATTAGGCTGGATTTTCTGCAGTCATTATCTCAGCTGTCAGGTTAGCCTCAGGGTAAAGTTTCAAAGCTGAGTGGAACAAGTTCCTCAGGGTAGGGCAGCATGGTCTTTGCAGGACTGGTTTAGAATTTAGAAACTTCACATAACAAATCCCTTTAACAACAGAATTTGTTCTTTAAAACTTGATCTCATTGGAAAGGCTACACCCAAGGGCCTAAAAGGTCATATATGGCCTCCAGATCACAGGTTCCCCACCCCTGGTCTCTACAAATAGAATTATTTCAGATAAGTAGTAGGGTGAGGAAGGGGAAGGAAAGATGTACAGCTACCTATAAGATGGCCAGATGTTCTGGGTTAGCCAAGTATCATTTGTTGGTTATAATATAGACATGGCCAACTTTATGGAAGAAGTTGTATTATGTGAACTATTTAAAGTTCCTAAATCTATGAATGTGAGCTATTTGAGGCAACCAATTTTAAAAGCAGACATATCAGCATTGCATAATGTGTTGATTTTTATTTTACTTTTAACTTCATATAAATGGCCATCAACAACAGCAATCATGGACTATTTTGGGTTGGTATCTAATATTTTGATCTGTTCTAATTTTTAGAATTACAATAGGATAATGTAATAAAAGGAAATGAGAAAAAATATAAAGTATTTCGGGAAAGAATGTGTGTGTGACTGTGTGTGTGTGTGTGTGTGTGTGTGTGTATGTGTGTGAATGTATATATGTGTCTCAAGCCATTGTGTCAGGAATTGGGGATATATATTAAAATGAAACAGATACTATTTACAAGAAAAATATTGTCTTACACATGTAGTATTGTTATATGCATACATACATACATATATATATCCACATATACCTACTTATATATATGTATATGTGTATAGATACTTTTTTCTCCAGCTGATATAGTTGATTTTCATATTACTCCTTAAAAGGAAAAATGTGATTGTCA
Source organism: Notamacropus eugenii (assembly GCF_028372415.1). NCBI lineage: Eukaryota > Metazoa > Chordata > Mammalia > Diprotodontia > Macropodidae > Notamacropus > Notamacropus eugenii. Next base: position 221,675,728 of record NC_092875.1, read on the forward strand.
GTATTTTTGTGAGGAGACAGCATAACCAAGCCTTATGTTAGACATCAACACAGGTGTTTGGTAGGTTTACATACCATGTGAATACGTTTGATCAAATTTGCAGACAGTAAGCTCTTTGATCACATTTTTCATTTATCTGTTCATCTGTCTATGTATCTACCTATCTATTAATCTATCTTCTATCTAACAGTTTGTCTCTCTGTCTATCCATCTATCTGTCTATCTATCTATGTATCTATCTATCTATTTGTTTATTTTTAAATTAATTTTAAATTAATAAAGCTATATCAGGATCCATTTTTAACAGAAACCAAGAGACAATAATACAGTTTTCTGAATGCATCTACCAATGTTGCAACCATCATTTAGGATTAATCAATTAAGTGCTAAAAGATAAAAAAAAAATATTTAAACAAAGATTAAAGTGAGAATGTGACTAAATAACAGGGGAAAAAAGCTTCAGAATTAGATAAGGGGAAAGGATTAAAGATGTTTTTGAATCTGATAGAAAGTAAGAGAAGAGCTTTTCGCAGTAGCTTAAAAATCAAAGGACAGAGAAAAAAAAGAGAATAACACAGACTGATGAGTGGAGAAAAGGGATGAAGTGATTCACTGGGACCCTTTAAACCATAAGGACAACACGAAAGTAATGCAGCAGATTCTGAAACAAAATAAAATAACTAAAAAGCAGGTGATAAGGTACCCTATTTTAGGATATCAAAAAGCCATCAATAGCAGGGTCTGGACTACATTATGATAAGGATAACAACAAAGCTTAGAATTTCACTAGTTATGATAAATACTGTATGTTAGAATAGTGGCAGTGTAGCAACAGTGCTTTTCTGTGATGGCTGGTATTTATATGAGAAACCAATTTTTTTAAAAAATCCCCTTAAATTTCTGCATAACATTTGAGTGAATTTTAAGCATTTTGTAAACTATATGTAGCAGTCCAAAATATGTTTAACCCCAGCAAGACAAAATCTATTTTTAGAAAAGGTTTTTAAGATGCAGCTAAATGCAACATGGTAGCAAGTGTTTTAACTATCTGTATAATTTAATTAATATCTTCTTTTACTTGTCTTTGTCCATGAGCAATACTCAGTTTAAATGGGAAATGTGGAAATAAAGTGTCTTAAGAGGCATATTTAATATTTTTCTAGGTGCTACAAGAAGCATTTTCTTGTCTATACTCTGGACTTTCCCTCCAATACTCTTTTTTTTTCCATCCTAGAAGTTCACACCAGACCTGGAATTCATACATTAAAAGTGTCCTCTACCTCTGTGGGATCTTCTTCTGATTGGATGATTAGTGTAAAAATCTGAACTGAGATTCTGGCAGTATCAGATATACCTGCTATCTCTCATCTTTTCCAGGATTTCCCCTAAAGTTTCTCTGCCATATATTCCCTGGGCCAGAGACCTTAATCTCTCTGATCCCTTCTGTTGCCTTTTCTGTATTGTCTTCTTGCTTCATAACGTAAGTTCTAAGAGGGCTGGGACTGTCCATTACACTTCTATTTATATTTCCACTGCTTAGCACCAAGTCTGGAACCCTGGGAGTGTTCAATAAATTGTTTTTTGAATGACTGAGCAAAACTAAGCCTAGTGTGCTGACTCCATTACACCTAACTTGCTGAGGTTGGAGAGAATAATTGACTAGGGACTATCATGTCAAAACATGGATCTCTGCTGCTGACATGTTGGCTTAGAAAATTTCAAATGAACATTTTCAGTGTTGTATTGTATTTTTATTTATTTTGTTGCAATTTCCTAATCACATTTTAAACCCTTTAGGCAGTATCACAGAGTGTTTCCATGATGGTGGACAGAGTTTGGCACTTCTGCTTTTGATGATCTCCTACTATCCAAAGAGAGCAGAACAAGAAAAGCAGAAGGAAGGAAGACACAAAGCAAGTTTATGTAGAACCCCTAGCTACTTTCCTAATTAAAAGATCAAATTATCCTAAGAAGAATAATAATAACAACAACAAAACCAGATGTTACCATCTGTGTGTAATTGGTTGCATTAGGTGAGTGGAGGGAAGAATTTCAAAGTAACTTGAAAAGGGGAAAGGAAAGGCTGAAAATAATACCCACAAAAAGGAAAGTGGGTATCCCAATCTCGAATCGCCCTATCCCTGATCCTCAACCCCCTTCATCACTGATCATTCCTAACTTTTTTACTTCATAAAAATAGAAAGTGGATGGGTTAAGCCAAGATGGTTGAATAAAAGTAGGGATACCTTTAAGTTTTCTCACAAAGCCCACCAAATAAAAGCAAAAAATGACTCAAAACAAATTTCAGAACTACTGAACCCACAAAATTACAGAGCGAAACAAATCCCCAGCCCAACACAACCCAGAAAGTTGAAAGAAAAGGTCTATCACATCATGTGGGGAATGGAACAAAGTCCAATATGGGCTGTACCATAACAGATGAGTTGGAGCAGAGCTCAGAGGACTGAATCATTGGCAGCTGTAGCAGTTTCCATACTTCTCAAACCACAAATCATAAAAAGGTCAATGGGAAAACTTTGTGGTACCTGGGTGAAAGAAGAGTGTATATTCTGGCCAGGTGCTACCCCAAGGCCATTTCAGTGGATGTGGTGGTGGCAGGAGGGCAGCAGTAGCAGAAGCAACAACAATGGCAGAGGCTGCTTCCAGTGGGCCCAGAGAATATGGGAAACCTAGCTGCTTGTACAAAATCCCTGAAGCCTGGTACAGTACACCAACACCAACCCCCATCACCACTGGAAGCAAAATTCTACCTTGACAAAGAGTTAGAAAGTGAAGAGTTTGTCTGGGAAGATGAATAAAGATGTTAAAAGAACTCAGACTAGAATTTTACTTTGGTTACAAGGATGATCAGGACATACAACCAGAAGAGGACAGTAATGTCAATGTCCTTACATCAAAAGCCTCCAAGAATGATATGAATTGGTCTCAGGCAATGGAAGAGTTCAAAAAGGATTTTGAAAATCAAATAAGAGAGGTACAGGAAAAATGGGAAGAGAAATGAGAGTGATGCAAGAAAAACATGAAAATGAGCCAAAATCTGGCTGAAGGAGTCCCCCAAAAAATGCTGAAAAAAACATCACCTTTCCCTCTCAGGAGACAGCAGCAGACTGGGGCTCCCCAAGCATGCAGGAGCTCGGATCCATTGTTGAAAGTCTCTGCATAAACCCCCTGAGGGAACTGAGCCCATGAGCCAGCCCTGCCCCGACCTGAGCACCTGAACTTAATCTCACACTGAATAGCAGCCCTGCCCCCACCCAAAGCCCTGAGGCTGGGAAGCAGCATTTGAATCTCAGACACCAAGAGCTGGCTGGGCGGATCTGGAGGCAAAGTGTGTGTGAAGAGAATATTCAGAAGTCAAGTCACTGGCTGGGAAAATACCCAGAAAAGGGCAAAAAAAATAAGACTTTAGAAGGTTACTTTCTTGGTGAACAGGTATTTCCTCCCTTCCTTTCTGATGAGGAAGAACAATGCTTACCATCAGGCAAAGACACAGAAGTCAAGGCTTCTGTATCCCAGCCCACTCAATGGGCTCAGGCCATGGAAGAGCTCAAAAAGATTTTTGAAAATCAAGTTAGAGACATGGAGGAAAAACTGGGAAGACAAATGAGAGACATGCAAGCAAAGCATGAAAAACAAGTAACCACCCTGCTAAAGGAGACCCAAAAAAATGTTGAAGAAAATAACACCTAGAAAAATAGGCTAACTCAATTGGCAAAAGAGGTTCAAAAAGCCAGTGAGGAGAAGAATGCTTTCAAAAGGAGAATTAGCCAAATGGAAAAGAAGGTTCAAAAGCTCACTGAAGAAAATAGTTCCTTCAAAATTAGAATGGAACAGATGGAGGCTAATGACTTTATGAGAAACCAAGGAATCACAAAACAAAACCAAAAGAATGAGAAAATGGAAGATAATGTGACATATCTCACTGGAAAAAAAACTGACCTGGAAAATAGATACACGAGAGACAATTTAAAAATTATGGGGCTACCTGAAATCCATGATCAAAAAAAGAGCCTAGACATCATCTTTCATGAAATTATCAAGGAAAACTGCCCTGAGATTCTAGAACCAGAGGGCAAAATAAGTATTCAAGGAATCCACCAATCACTGCCTGAAAGAGACCCAAAAAGAGAAACTCCTAGGAACATTGTGGCCAAATTCCAGAGTTCCCTGGTCAAGGAGAAAATATTGCAAGCAGCTAGAGAGAAACAATTCAAGTATTGTGGAAATACAATCAGAATAACACAAGATCTAGCAGCTTCTACATTAAGGGATTGAAGAGCATGGAATAGGATATTCCAGAAGTCAAAGGAACTAGGACTAAAACCAAGAATCACCTACCCAGCAAAACTGAGTATAATACTTCAGGAGAAAAATTTGTCTTTCAATGAAATAGAGGACTTTCAAGCATTCTTGATGAAAAGACCAGAGCTGAAAAGAAAATTTGACTTTCAAACACAAGAATGAAGAGAAGCATGAAAAGGTAAATAGGAAAGAGAAGTCATAAAGGACTTAGTAAAGTTGAACTGTTTACATTCCTACGTGGAAAGACAATATTTCTAACTCTTGAAACTTCTCAGTATCTGGGTACTGGGTGGGATTACACACACACACATGCACACACACACGCACATAGAGACAGAGTGCACAGAGTGAATTGAAGAGGATAGGATCATATCTTGAAAAAATGAAATCAAGCAGTGAGAGAGAAATATATTGGGAGGAGAAAGGGAGAAATGGAATGGGGCAAATTATCTCTCATAAAAGAGACAAGCAAAAGACTTTTTAGTGGAGGGAAAAAGAGGGGAGGTGAGAGAAAAACATGAAGTTTACTCTCATCACATTCCACTAAAGGAAGTAATAAAATGCACACTCATTTTGGTATGAATATCTATCTTACAATACAGGAAAATGGGGGTAAGGGGATAAGCAGGGTGGGGGGGACGATGGAAGGGAGGGCATGGCGAGGAGGGAGCAATCTGAGGTTGACACTCATGGGGAGGGACAGGATCAAAAGAGAGAATAGAAGTAATGGGGGACAGAATAGGATGGAGGGAAATATAGTTAGTCTTATACAACACGACTATTATGGAAGTCATTTGAAAAACTACACAGATTTGGCCTATATTGAATTGCTTGCCTTCCAAAGGGAAGGGGTGGGGAAGGAGGGAGGAAGAGAAGTTGGAACTCAAAAGTTTTAGGAACAACTGTTGAGTACTGTTCCTGCCACTAGGAAATAAGAAATACAAGTAAAGGGGTATAGAAAGTTATTTGGGCCCCACAGGACAAAAGAGAAGATGGAGACAAGGGCAGAGAGGGATGATAGAAGAGACAGCAGACTGGTGATAGGGGCAATTAGAATGCTCGGTGTTTTGGGGTGGGGGGAGGGGACAAAAGGGGAGAAAATTTGGAACCCAAAATTTTGTGAAAATGAATGTTAAAAGTTAAATAAAGAAATAAAAAAAAAGAGAGAGAGAGAGAGAAAAAGAAAACATCACCTTTTAACATAGACCAACCAAAATGGCAAAAAAGGTTCAAAAACACAATGACGAGAAGAATGCCTTAAAAAGCATAGCTGGGCAAATGGAAAAGGAGGTCTAAAGTTCACTGAAGAAAACCATTCTTTGAAAGTTAGAATGGAACAAATGGAAGCTAAAGGCATTATGAGAAATCAAGAAATTACAAAACAGAACCCAAAGAATTAAGAAAGTAGATGACAATGAGAACTATATCCTTGGGAAAGTATCCCACTGGACTAGAAAAAAGACCCAGGTGAGAGAATGAAAAAAATTATTTTTCTATCTGAAAAGCATGCTGAAGAAAGAGTCTAGACATCATCTTTCAAGCAATTATTAAGGACAACTGCCCTAATATTCTAGAACCAGAGGGTAAAATAGAATATGAAAGTATTCACCAATCACATCCTAAGAGGAAAACTTGTAAGAATATTGTAGCTAAATTTCAAAGTTCCCAGGTCAATGAGAAAATCTTACAAGCAGCCTGAAAGAAGCAATTCAAGTATTGTGAAAACACAATCAGGATGACACAACATCTGGCAGCTTCTATATTAAGGGATCAAAGGGCTTAGAATATGATATTTCAGAGGTCAAAGGAGCTGGGATTAAAAGTAAGAATCTCTTACCCAACAAAACTGAGTATAATTCTTCAGGGGAAAAAATTTCATTCAAGAAAGTAGAGGACTTTCAAGAACCCTTGATGAAAAGACCAGAGCTGAATAGAAAATCTGACTTTCAAACACAAGAATCAAAAGATATATAAAAAGGTAAACTGGAAAGAAAAATTATAAGGGACTGATCAAAGTTGAGCTGTTTACATTCCTACATGGAAAGATAATATTTTTAATCCTTGAGACTTTTCTCAGTTTTAGGGTAGTTGGAGGAATTATGTATGTATGAACAGAGGACACAGGGTGACTTGAATAGGGAGAGATGATATCTAAAAAAACAAACAAACAAAATTTAGGGGATAAGAGAGGAATGTATTAGGGGAAGGAGAAAGGGAGAAACAGAATGGGGTAAATTATCTCTCACATAAAAGAAAGAAGGAAAATCTTTCTGAACGGAGGGGAAGAAGGGAAGTTGAGTTAGAAATCGTGAACCTTACTCTCTTTGCATTTGGTTTAAGGAGGGAATAACATGCACACTAAATTTGGTAGGAAAATTTATCTTACACTATAGGAAAGTAGAATCAGTGGGATGGGCGATAGACGGGAAGGCAAATGGGAAGTGGGGGTAATTAGAAGTAAACACTTTTGAGGAGGGATAGGGTCAAAACAGAGAACAGAATAAATGAAGGGCAGGATAGGATGGAAGGAAATATAGTCTTTCACCACATGATTGTTATGGAAGTGTTTCACAAAACTACCCATGTATAACTTGTATCAAATTCATGGCCTTCTCAGTGTGGGGAGGGAACAAGGGAGAGAAGTTGGAACTCAAAGTTTTAAAAACAAATGTTAAAAATTGTTTTAGCATGCAACGGGGAAATAGGACATACAGGCAATGGGATATGGAAATCTTATCTTTTTCTGTAAGAAAATAGAGGGAATGGGGATAAGAGAAGGAATGGGTGTAGAAGTGAGGGCAGATTGGGGAGAGGTATACTCAGAATGCACACTGTCTTGAGTTGAGTGGAGGGTAGAGATGGGGAGAAAATTTGGAACTAAAAATCTTGTGGAAATGAATGTTCAAAACTCAAAATAATTAAATTAATTAAAAATCTTTAAAAAAGAAAATAAAAGGGAAGGAAATAATGGGGGGGATGATAAGAAGGGAGGGCAGTCTGGGGAAAGGGTAATGGTAATGCATGCTATCTCAAGATTGGAAGAGGGGAAAGACAAGGAGAAAATTTGAAACTATAATCTTGTGGAAATTAATGTTGAAACCTAAAAATAAATAAATAAATTTAAATCTTTAAAAAAATGTTATTATAAAAGGGTGAGGTGGGTCTCCCTTCCAGAAAAAGCCAGAGACCATCTTTCATTCCATTATATGAGAAGTTGTCCTAGTCAAGCTGTGGAACCCCCTGACGTCAGAATATGATTATCCATTACAACTCACATGTGACCTACATTTAGCACCCCTTCTTATAAAGGATACCTAGGAACAAGTCTGTTACTCTTTCCTCTAATATTATCCTCCACATATCTTTTATTGCTCATATTTGATATAGTTTAAGGTATTTTCTGAATCCAAGGAAAAAAAAGAAAAACAAAGGACTACTAGCAATTACAATTATTGCTATTTCAATGACCTCCAAGAAGAGTCTCAAGACGTATTTAATCTGTTTAAGGCATTAGTGGATTCTCAAATTTACTTGAAGTAAAACCTGGCCAAAGTGACTTGAGGAACTTTCTTAGGAAATGCATGTTCAGAAAAATATTTTTTCTTTTACCTAAAATAGAAGTTAACCTTTTATTTTTTTAAATGAACCTTTTGATTTGTTTTACAGAGATGACATTCATCAGTAAAACAAATTAAAATTAGGTGAGTTGACATCATTTTATTTTGGGCTGCAGGTTGAAGTGGATCTTCACTCATACAGAAAGATTTTACTCTCAAAATGTGAAGGTTAAAAGAGAACCAATTTTGAGTTCTTATAATCCAATACCATTTTAGAGAGAAGTAAACTGAAATCTATGAAAGTTCAGTTAGTCAAACAGCTTTTTAATGTCAAAGTAAGTACTGGACCCCAGCTTTGTTGTCAAGGCAAGAAAATTTTCCCTCCAGTGTCCTGCTGGCCTCAGTCATTCCTCCCTTTTTTGCAGGTTACAGCATTTGTAATAAATAAAATTCTAAGTTAAAGTTTGTACAATGAGTTGTACATGGTATTTCCACAGTCCCTTCTACCCAAAACTTCTAGTCACATTATCTAGTAACAATCACTCACACTGTCAATTTTTCAAGTAAAGTTTGGCCCAAAGTCTTAGGATGATCCAGTAAAGCCAAACCAAGTAAAAGATGATTCTATGGAACATTTAAAATTTTGGATTTATTATCAATTTGTACCCCATGGCATATCATTAAGGTTCTTTTTATTAATACATTTGCGGGTTTCAAACTATTCATTGCTTTAACATTGAAATATATATTGCCATATATCTAAGGAAGCCTTAGTCCCTTCCAACTTTTAATACTACACTTCTAAAAGTAACACTATATATCTGGCAATATAATATCCTTATGTGGTGATCTTGCTTTTGAAAGTCACAATTGTTATACATTTAATGGATGTGAATATGAATGCTTTGCTTTTGGCACTAATCATTTCACTTTTCTTGCTGGTCTAATGTTCAGAAGCACAGCTTTAAGAATACAGGGAAATACATTATGCAGTTTGAATGATGAATGAGAAAAAGGGAAATGACACCAAGCTGTATTATGAATCATTGTATGCACCCAAAGCTATGGTTATTTTTCTTTTTAACAGCTAGTGAATGAACTGACAATGACGGGGGCTATATTTGCAAGGACCCAGGGGTGAAGAAGTATTGGAAATGGTTTGTATTATATGCACTAAATTACTTGATGATATGATGTGAAGATGATTAGTGAACTGATTTGTAATACTAGTAATTCCTAATTTTGTGGTAAAGTGGAAACCATGGCAATAGACTCTAAAATATGAAACCTTCTACAAGTGCAATATCACCAGCCTCCCCAGGGAAAAATTATAGAAAATGATACATTTCTAAGCTCTCATTTTGGAACAGCAGAAATATCCTCTCCTTTGCTGAGAACACAAATCGAATTACATAAACCAAACTAGTGAAATAAACAAACCAAGAAGAAAAAGAAATAACATACTTCTTGTGATTTTTTAAATTTCTTTTGTCTGATGTTTTAACAACTGAATCAATCTCAACTAAAGCAAAGGAAACTCATCTACCACTATACCCCATACCCATGAAAAACTAATTGGGATGAATAAAAACTCAAGAGATAGATTTTCTGGGTAATTAATAATCAATTTATTAATTAAGCTATTTGACAAGCAATAAACTGATGGTCACTGGTTTCTCTCTGTAACAGAAGATGCCAAGGGAGACCTTGAAGTGTCTCAAATCCCTTTCTAAGGGGAACTTCCCTGAGAAATGAAAATTAATCATGATTGATGAACATTAAATGAGATGGGCTAAAAGTCTTCAGCTCCTCCTGCTGAGACCATAGCTTGATCACAAGACTTGTCAATCTCAAGCCATATGGCAAGGGAAGCCATTCCCATAAGTATCTCTAGCTATTTTCTCATTCATTAGCTGGATTACCCTAAACTCTAATGGAGGAAAACCAAGACAGGAGATTCCTCCACTAGGCAAAGGCTCACCCAGACTAGATTCTGTTTATACTCTAAGTAGAAATTAAGTCTCCCAGTTGGGTGTGGTCCTACTCAAATGCTCAACTACTCAACTAACTAGCATGTGTCATGAGGGCTAGGAGCAAATCTCATCACTCAGCTATGCTCTCTAGTCTGACTGACCTTTCTATGAGGTGGATTTTAACATAAATAAGAGGGAAAAGGGTGTATCATGAATTAACAATTAATTATTATTATAATAACATAACATTTTCTCTCATAATAGAATGTTACATATTTTCTAAGCAGAATGGGTAAACAAATTTCAAGTTCTCCCTTTTTTCTAATTTACATTTCCATTTAGGGGAAGCTATATTACACAGTGAATAGAGTACTAGCCCTGGAGTCAAGAGGACCTGAGTTCAAATCAGACCTCAGACACTTGACACTAACTGTGTGTTCTTGGGCAAGTCACTTAACCCCAATTGCCTTGCCTTTCCACCTCCAAAAAGAAAAAAGAAAAAAAAATCCTATTAAAAAGAAGACAATATTTCTCAACAAGAACAAGTAATAATAGTGGAAAGTTCATCTTAGGGCTTGTTATGCCAACATTTACTTCATGTTTGAAGGTAAAGATTTTGTGCTATTCTGTCCTGTTTATAACCATATGTTTTCTTTGTGTGGTTTTGTTTTAATTTAGCTTGTTTGTGTTTTTACTTTGTTTAGCCTAGGCTGGAAGTGAATTGATGACATATGGTCCCCATTGCACTGTTGGCCTACATGGACACTTTGAACTGCCCTGTTTTCAACATTGGCCAGTTCTTTCTAAGAAAGAGTGAAGTAAGAGGATTATCTAAGAAAGATAACCTGGTGACATCTAACATTGGTGTCAGATTTAGTGCAGGTACACAATTGGCTTGGGTGCAACTTCAAGCTAGAATTTCCAAATTTAACTTGTGCATTTCCCTTAACCTCACAAATAGCAGGGACTATAAGCATGATGAGCTTAAGGATGTCCTCTAATTGTCACTATAGTTGTAGTTAAAAAAAAATTAAAAAAATATTGTGCCGTGGGATAGGAGAACAGTTTCAGGGAATAAATAAAATTCCATAGAGTTCCCTGAAAGCAAGGAAATGGATGAAAAAAGACAGGCTATGGAAAGATATCCAGTTATTATTGTTTCCAGGGCATGTCATTTGCCTCAGCTTTACCAAAGTATAAAGAAGAGGGAACGGCAAAGAAGATGAATCAAAAAGATGACCTCACATGCAGAATAGATACAAGAAGGCCAGTCTCAGGAGATGGATAATGGAGATCTAAACCATTGACTTTGTGCCACTGAGTTCAGATGGTTGTTTAAGGCAAGATGAAGAAAGGTCAATCTTGACACAAAAGACAGAGGTGGCATTAATATTACACAAGGGTTTTGCTTTGGATAAACTAGCTGAAATAAAGGAAATAGGAAGATAAGATAAAAGACAAAGACAGAGGGGGGGGGAATCAAAATGATATAGCTTCTAAAGAAAGAAAGTGTTCTGAAAATCTTTCAAAGTGGATTTACTCAACATATTAGAGTCATCGTTAACATCCCTTATGTTATAGCTTGCAAATGTAGCATTCACTCAGTCAATAAGTAGTTAGTAAGCATTTACTGTCCCAATACTACACTATGTGTAAAGGGTAGAAAGGCAAAAAATAAAACAATTCCTGTTTTCAAGAAGCATATATTCTATAAGGAAAGACAATATGGATATATGTAAGTATATACAGACTAAACACATTTATATAAATGCATGTTTGTTTGTATAAGTAGTAATATTCTTTGGTCTAGTTACAAACTCCATATATCCTTTGGGTCATCACCAGTTTTTGTTTTTCAGTATAGGGTGTCATATTATTCTAACATATAGAACGTTAAATGGAGATTATGATGGCTAAAAAGGTGGGCATTAAAGTGTCCAATAAACCCAAAACATAAATTACCTAGGAAAAGAACTTTCCATTTTTATAAGAACTGCTGGAAAATGGGAAAAGTGGTGAAATAAGTTCAAATCAACATGTAATACTTATTCACATTAAATTGAAAATGAATACAATACCTAAATATTAAAGATCATATAATTAAAGTTAAGATGAGAAGCAGGTCACATGTGCTTTCACAGTTACGTGTAGTACATGGATTATTAACCAAATAAAAGGTAGAGATATTTACAAAAAATTAAAATAAATAGTTTCAATTCCATAAAATTTAAAAAAATGTTGCACAAACAAAATTAATAAGAAGATAAATGACTGAGTGGACTTTTTAAAACTGAGCATCTCTGATAAGGATCTGATATACAAAATATCAGGAACTAATAAAAAAAAGCAATCTATTAAATAAGTAGATAAAAGCTATGCTCAGTTTTCAATCCCCTCCCCAATAAAAAACACCAAACTACTAGCAATAAGAAGAAATATTTCAAATCACTAAGAATAGTAGGTATGCAAATCAAAATAATCACAAAGTTTCATCTCACAATATCTCACTGCTTTCCAAAATTGTTAAGAGATGGTAATGGTCTATGTTAGAGTGGCTGTTCAAAAATAGACACTCATAAATTTCTGGTTGTGCTGTGACTTTGGTGAAGGTATCCTGAAAAGCAATTTGGAATCATGGAAATAAACCGAATAAAAGGAATTGTTTGATATGTGACCCAGAGACTCCTCTCCTAGATAAATATACAATAGAAGGCATTAATAGAAATGAAAGATTATGTACGCACATACACACACAAGTATATATATATATATATATATGTGTATATATATATATATATATATATATATATATATATATATTCACATGTATATATGTATACATATAGTTGAACTTTTTGTATTCATTTTTCATTGTTTGAAGAAGACCATGCCATCTTGGAAATGATGACATGATTTGAACTTGGCTTTGTTCTGAGTGAGGGAGGGCTGTGCAAGGTGACCAGCCTCACTTCTCCTCCAGAGCCATCTGAATTCAGTGACCTGATACTCCTCAGGATGACTAGAGATGACCAAGGATGCACTGGGAGACCTTGGCCCCTTTAGTCTAAAGTCTATGCAAGTACTCACTTATGTATATATTCACATATATAATATCATACATACGTGTATGTATATATTCACATACATATGTGTATAAATATGTATATTTTTAACATATTCATATATTTTTAGCAGCTCTTGTTGTGATAATGTTAAACTGAAGGAAAAAAAGAACTAGTACATGTACCATGGTTAAACAAATTATGGTGCAGGAACATAATGGAGTATTATTGTGTGCTAAAAAAAATGGCAACTGCTAAATATAGAAAATCATAGAAAGACGTAAAAAGTTATGCAAAATGAAGAAAAATATAAAAACTAAAATACATGGTAATGGAAAGGTATGAAAATATAACAGCCAAGTTTTTCCTCGAAGAATAGATGTGAGGAGAAATCTCCCCCCTTTTCAGAAGTTTGTGTATATGGAACATCGCATATACAATAATATTTTTTTCAGTATGTTCAATGGTTTTGTTTAATTTGTCTTTTCTGTACTTTGCGTAAATTCTTTGTTATAAAGAATAGCTTTCTGAGAAAGCAAGGGGGACAGAGACAAGAAAATATATACATATATCTGTATATATACATATATATATATATGATTTTAAAACAAAAAATACGTTTTCTTTTAAACATGGTACTACATAATTCCTCAAATTCCATTCATCTCTTTCTCCTCTTATTAGTTCTGGGCCAAATTCATTGATCCCCTAGTTTTTGCCCAATAAAAATCAATAAACTCATACATTGATAAAGATAGGTATATTGTACTCATTGTTATATGGTCAAATTTTCTTCTTTGAATAAGACTGCAAGTTCACCTTGCTTGTTACTCACAGAAGTCAAGCTAACAAACCTTTATTATGCCCTTACCATGTGCCAGGCACTGCACTAAATAGTGGGAACACAAATTCAAGTGCAAAGAAAGATAGTTTAGTCCCTCAAAGAGCTTACATTACAGTGCATGAAAACAACATATAAAAAGTAGTGGATAATAGGTTGAGAGGGAGATAGTGAGTTTCTGGGTATCTGGGGCATGTGGGAGCTAAAATGTGCTAAGAGTCAGGAATGAAGACATGGCAGTGTTGTGAAACCCAATTAACTGAAGCCCACAGGGATGGAGATTACTTCCATTGTCAAAATATTCTAGTGGTTAGATGGTTAAGTGAATATCCAACAGGATGCAGTGCATGATCTTGACGTCTTTGATGTCTAATCAAACTCTAAGCATTCCACATCACATGCTTCATCTGCCTTCATGGCTGTTGGAACAAATTGTTCTCATCCACCCATTCCACCAGATGAAGTCTTCATATGCTTGTGGTAGACACCAGCAATAACTCACCAATTGGTTACCCTCAACCTGGTTTGGCCTGTCTGCCAAAAAAGTTTACCAGGGTGTGGCCTCTGCCCATGCTGCTTCTTCTTGGAGCCACAAGTGAGAGTTAGGTGGAGTAGGTGGACACCAAAGGTGAAAAGAGACCCATAAAGGGCTTGGCAGCCATTACACCAAAGGTACTGGTATTGGTACTGATCCTTCCTGAACACACCCTACACCCCCTGAGCTTCTGCCAGTCATCTTGACTCTCTCCTGCCACTGGACTATGATGATTCTGGAGGAGACAGTGAGGCTGACAACTTCATGAAACTCTGCCTGACTTAAATTCAATTTATGCACAAATCAAAAGACATCACCCATGCCACTTCACTATTCTGCCTCAAAGTTCTGTGTTGATAGGCAACTGATGAATCAGCAGGTGTGGATACACCAGGAGCTGTAGTCATAACCCTGCACACAGGCAGCCCAGGCCATAGGGTTGTTTCTCACTGGAAGCAACACTGGGACTCATCAGGCCCCTGGGTGTCTGAGAAGCCTTTAAAGGACTGCACTGCTCACCTCCTTGTGTGAGGAAGGGGCCTAGAAAAAGTGCCCTAAACATTGCTTGCTTACCCAACCCTGGTCTGATTACTGCAGCGGGTGGGAAATCCCACTACTTGGTTGAAACACAAAACAAATGTAGGAAAACACCTGCAAAGATGATTCCACTCACCATCAGCACATGGAACATGGGCACACTAATAGATAACACAAAATCCAGTAGACCTGAAAGAAGGACTGCTCTTGTTGTAAGAGAACTCAGTAAGTATCCCATCCAAATAGCAGCCCTGAGTAAAACAAGTTTGGCAAATGAAGGCCAGTTTACTGAGACTGGAGCTGGATTCACCTTTTTTTGGAGTGGGCGCAGTGAAGGGAAGTGCCATGAAGCTAGTGTTGGTTTTGCAATCAAAAGCAATCTAATAAGCAAGCTGCCAAAAGGAGTGAACGACGGCTCATGACAATGCGATTGCCACTCACACAAAAACGCCATGACACCATCATTGGTGCCCATGCTCCCACCATGACAAACTTGATAAAGTCAAAGAAAAATTTTATGAAGACCTGGAGACCTTTATCGTCAATGTGTCAAAAGAGGACAAATTTATAATTCTGGGTGACCTTAATACTAGAGTAGGCCCAGACTACCAGACTTGGTAGGGAGTCCTAAGGAGGAATGGGGTTGGAAAGATCAACAGCAATGGCCATTTCCTGCTGAAGACTTGTGCATCACATGAACTTCTCATCACCAACACTGTCTTCCATTTACACAAATGCAATAAAACATCATGGATGCACCCTTGAAGGAAACACTGGAATCTAATAGATTATATGATTGTAAGGAGAAAAGACAGACAAGATGTGAGAGTGACAAAGGCAATGTGTGGTGCAGATTGCTGGACTGATCATAGACTTATCTTTTCCAAGCTAAATATTCACATTCATCAAAAGCGCTGACCCCAAAACCAAAGAAATACCAGAAGAATTAATGTCAACTAATTAGAGCTCTTCTCTGAACGTGAACTGTTTGCTGCTAACTTGGAGGGAAAGTTGAGCCAACACACAGTTGGCAACAGTGGAGCAGAAAAGCAGTGGGCACCATTCAGAGATTTGGTATACAGTACTGCATTTGCTCATCTGTGTCAGAACACTTGCAAACAGCAAGACTGGTTTGGTGAAAATGATCGGGAAATTGAGAAGCTGCTAAATGAAAAAAGAGAACTCCAAAGTATTTACCAGCAGGATAGGTAATCTCTCTCTAAGAAGGCAGCATCTAATTCCATCAAAAGCAAAGTGCAAGCAAAGCTTAGAGAGATGCAGGATTCCTAGTTCAGTAGAAAGGCAGATGAAATTCAGTTTTATGCTTATAGTAACAACCCAAAGTGCTTTTATAATTCCCTGAAAGCTGTTTATGGACCAAAAACCTATGGTGCATCACAACTACTCAGTGCTGATGGAGCCACATTGCATAGTGTTAGGGACCTGATCCTAGAGAGATGGACTGAACACTTCCATAGTGTTGTCAACAGACCATCATCAATCAATGCTGAGACCATTGACTATTTACCTCAGGTTGAAGTCAGTCCCTCCTTAGCTGAACTTCCAACTGAAGAAGAGGTTTTGAGGGCCATTAAGCTCCTTTCGTGTGACAAAGTACCTGGTGCTGATTCTATTCCAGTTGAGATTTACAAGGTAGGGGGACCATTACTCATACAAAAGCTGACTAAAATTTTCCAGGTTATATAAGAGGAGATTATCTCCCAGGAGTTCAAGGATGCCTCCACTGTCCATCTCTATAAGGGTAAAGGGGATAGGTTGTCCTGTGACAATTACAGGGGGATCTCTCTCTTAATCATTGCTGGTAAAATTCTTGCTACAGTCCTCCTTAATAGGCTGATCCTTCACCTGGAAGATGGTCATATACTTGAGAGTCAGTGTGCCTTCAGAAAGGGCCGAGAAACAGTTGATATGGTGTTTGCTGCCTGACAACTCCAGGAGCAATGCCAGGAGTGGAACAGAGGTCTTTACACAACGTTTGTACATCTGACCAAGGCCTTTGACGCTGTTAGTCATGAGGGCTTATGGAAAATTATGTCAAAATTTGGTTGCCTGGAGAAGTTCATCAATATTGTACATCAATTTCATGATGGCACCTTTGCCCAGGTTCTGAATAATGGACAAAGTTCTCGTACCTTCCCAGTCACTAGTGGAGTGAAACAGGGCTGTGTGCTTGCTCCCATGCTTTTTAGCATGATGTTTTCAGCCATGTTGACAAATGCTTTCAGTGAGGATGAAAACAGCATCGTCAACTACTATACTGATGGTAAGTTCTTCAATTTGAAAAGGCTACAATCCAAGACCAAAGTGGAGGGTATGTTGGTGCATGATTTTCTGTTTGCCTATGATTGGCACTCAATGCAGCCTCTGAAGCTGAGATGCAACAAAGTATGGATGAATTCCCTGCTGCCTGTGCTAATTTTGACCTAATAAATAACTCCAAAAAAATACACAGGTGCTCCATCAGCCGCCACCACACCATTCATATGTGGAACCATCAATTACAACAAATGGAGAACTTTTGAATGCTGTGAATAAGCTCACTTACCTTGGTAGTGTACTTTCCAGGGATGTACATATTGACAATGAGGTTGATGCATGCATCACCAAAACTAACTCAGTGTTTGGGAGGTTCCAAAGAAAAGTCTGGGAGAGAAGAGATATTAGACTTACTACCAAATTGAGGGTCTTTAGAACTGTTGTGCTGACCTCAATGTTATATGCCTGTGAAATATAGACAGTCTGCCAGCGCCATGCCAGGAAACTGAAACGCTTTCATTTGAACTGTCTTAGGAAGATTCTGAGAATCACTTGACAGGATAAGGTACCAGACACTGAAGTCCTTGCTCAAGCTGAACTGCCAAGTATTCAAACTATGCTTCAGAAAGCACAGTTTCGATGGGCTGGCCACATTGTTCCAATGCAAAATGTACGTTTGCCAAAAAAAACTGTTTTATGGAGAACTTGCATGGGGCAGGTGATCACATGGTGGCTAGAAGAAATGATGCAAGGACACTCTCAAGGTCTGTCTCAAGGACTTTGTATTTGACTGTAAAACATGGGAGACACTGGCACAGTGCTGCTCAGCATGGCATACCCACATAAGGAAAGGTGCTGTGCTCTTTGAGCAAAGCAGAATTGAGACAGCACAAAGTAAACACAGGATATGCAAATTTGGAATATTCATCCCAAATATTCACAAAGACTATCTGTGCTCAACCTGTGGTAGAACATTCTGAGCTCACATTAGTCTGATTATCCACAGTCGGACACACTGAAATTTCACTTTACAATGGTGATTTCATTTTGGTCCTATTCGAAGACGAAGGGGAACAACCAACCAACCAAATATCCAACATAAAGAATGTTCTATGGCATAATAGAGAAAATCCTGGGGAAAGTCAGTAGTGTACCCTGAAGACAAATGAACATACTTTCTGATTTTATCTGTAGACATTAAGGGCATTAATGTAGACATTTTATTAGCATACCATAAAGAGACAGCCAAAAGATGTAACAGACCTCAGATATCCTCTAGTTCAAATCTTTTATTTTACAGATGAGCACTGCCCTCTTTTCTTGAATTTTTGTCTCCTGCTTCATTCTGGGCATCCCTAGAGATAATCAACCTATATTTGATGGAGTTATGAGGCCTGGATCACTAACGAGAAAAAACTATGTCTTTCTCACATATTTCAACAACTCAAGTCACTAATGTTTTGTCTGAGGCCCAGCCCAGTCCATCTAGATATTGAATAATCCCTTTCATCTGCCCTTTCACTTAACTCCTTTAGCTACCTACACCTGGACCACCCCAGGCTACTTGTAATTTCTTAAACCCATCTAGACTCTTTTTCTGCTGCCCTAGACAATCCCAAGCTATTTACCATTCTTTAATCTCATCCAGATCTTCTCATAGTCTTTTTTGTATATAAGTATGAATCCCATTCTCATTAAACTTGCAGATTTACTAGGAATCTCCTGCCATGCTGGTGTTACAATAAAGTCTTGCTAATTTGGCTAGAGTGTATGCAGTGCTCAAATTCTTTCTAGGCAGACTCACCCTTACATTCAGACTCAGTCCTTACTTTTCAGGATTCCCAGTACCCCAAATCTCAATGTATTGAATCTAATCCTTATGGTATCTGGCTTGGTGACTACATAAGTGCAGTCATATGTCCTTTCCTCTTTTTAAGTTTATTGACTTTTTGATTAAAGAGTTTCCATGTGCCATTCACTTAGACTTATTTTGCTTGGTCCCAGAGGGAAGAAATAGTATCAGTGGGTATAAGCTATAGAATGAAGTTTTATAAGGAAAATGCATTAGTAACAATTTGAGAGTAAAATGTGCCATCTCAAGAAGTTTGACTAGAAATCCTCTCACTAGAAGTTTTGAAGAGAAGACTGTATAATCATTTGCTAGCGATATTATAGATGAGATTCCTGATAAAGGTGGAGTAGTATTAGTATTAAACCCACCAGAAGGGACATATTTTCAAATTATGAAATTGCCTGATTTAATAAAAGAGAAAAGAATCAAAAGAACAGGAGTCAGACTGCAAAGAATATTGGAGGTCAAATAGGAAGCAGTCTTTCTTATCTAGGAATCCAAATGGTAAAATTGTTACTTCAAAAAATCCATGGTCAGTGAGTTTCAGGTGATGTGTACACTGATAAATCAGGAAAGAAATCCTGAAAAAGCATAGGGGGAAAAATGTCCTTGTCTTGGGTATAACTCATAAAGGCCATGGACTCCCATAACTAAATTTAAGAGTTATTGAAGAGGCATCCAATATCACTAACTGAATCGATCAACTGTAGAATTAGCACTAACTTAATATGAAAGGCAAATATTGCTTAAAAATTCAAAAGGGAAAAATATTAAAGAAAAAGTACTATTTACTTCTTCATAACTGATATTCAATAACAGAATAAACTCAGAAGACCTAATTATTTGTAAATATTTCACGTTAAGATGTTATTAGGTTCATCCTGTATTGTTTTTCCAGAGAAATTGAGAACTATTTAATGTAGTCTCTTAAAGCAAATTTAATAGGAGAAGTGGCAAATAACTTAGAATCAAAGTGATATGTAACCGAAAACCTATCATGCTGTGAGATTAAAGGGTCAACCTGTATGATCCATTATTGTTTATGAAACCTCAAGAGAAGCCCTCAGAATATGGGTGTTTTCATTATATAGGTTTCATAGTAGAAAACAGACAAGTTGTACAAGGTGAGGTACCATGGATGGATTGCAATCTGAACCCATGAATTGAAAACCTATAATAATAAGATCACATAAAAGCATAATGAAATGAATATGTTTTCTTTCCAAGGGAGTAAGTACAGTGGAAAAGAAAATAAATTTCCTCTCTGATAAGTTACACTGGAAGGCAGAAAAGTAAGACCCTAGCAGGGGAGGAGAGATGAGAGGTCTTGTAAACAAAATCATCAATATGAGGTACAATTGAGCCAGGGCCTAGAGCTTTCTGAAGGAAGAAAGAGGCCATCCTTTACATATGAGGTCCTTCTTAGGGTTAAGGAATCACTATGTTTGCATGACAATACCAAAACCTTCAGTTCATGTGATCAATTTATAGGAAGAGGAAGAGTAGGGGAGGAAGATTAGGACACCAACTGTTAATTTTAATGAAAACAAAAGATTTCACTTAGAATGATGCTTTCTAGAGAGACAGGCTAAGTAGTTTTTTTCTTCAGGTAGAGTAAAATCAAAGAATGGAAAGTTTTGAAGCTCAGTAGAGTATTCCCAGGTATAGGCTAAACAGTTAAGGGTGAGAAGCTCAGGATTCCTGAAAAAGAATTGCTGGGGATGACTCTGTATTTGGGGTGGAGTGGGGATAAGGTAATATTTCAAATTGGATTCAGATTAGAAACATTTTTTCCTCCCCAGAAGAAAAAATATGATTCAGTGGCTGTATTTGTTTTGTATATTCTCAGAGTCTGCAGGTACAAACAGCTAGCAACTAAAAAAGCTGTCAATTATCTGTTGATGGGATTTAGGGAAATGTTGGAAGGGAGACTGAAGAGATAAGAGAAAAGTGGAAATGAATAGAAATAGAAAAAACAGACTTTCTAGGCTTAAAAGCAGATGTACATAATGGGGAAGAAAAATTCAGGACACATTGTTTTGATGTGGCAAGTTAATCTAAGTCCTTTGGGTCTATACACTGACTGTAAAGCTGTTCCTTTCAAAATAATAGACAGATTTATTTTACATGCAGGATTTATTTCTG
This sequence comes from Notamacropus eugenii, assembly GCF_028372415.1. Lineage (NCBI taxonomy): Eukaryota > Metazoa > Chordata > Mammalia > Diprotodontia > Macropodidae > Notamacropus > Notamacropus eugenii. Next base: position 221,696,830 of record NC_092875.1, read on the forward strand.
ACTTCATAACAGTGCATTGTAAAAGTATTAAGATGGGAGAAATAATTTATGATAAGCTGCTTTGTAACGAGTATAAACATCCAATAAGGGATTAAAAAAATAAAAATAAATACCCTCTGGTGAATAAATGACAAAAATAGTAATGGAATGCAGATATATCCCCTTTGTCAATGCATTCATTTCATATTATTTGGCTTTGATAAAACTACAATAAATAGACAATTTTGGATGAGTATTTTTTTTACATTTTTTCTTCAAATATATTTGCAAAAATCTTTAATGGGCAAACATTTAAAAATGTAGAGAAAAATCTATGTTATTTATTGAAACAATAATATTCCTGTATTAACATATTTGAGCAGTTAGGTGACTCAGTGGATAGAATACTAGGGCCTGGAATCAGAAATACCTGAGTTCAATATGACCTCAGACATTTACTGGGAGTGTGACCCTGAGTAAGTCACTTAAACATGTTTCCTCAGTTTTCTCATCTATGAAATGCTTTGGAGAAGGGAATGACAACCTTCTCCAGAACTTTTGCCAAGAAAACCCCAAATTTGGTAATAAATAGTCAAATATGATTAAAATGAATGAAAAACTAAGATACAATTTTCCCCCTGAAATCAAAATAAAATAAAATAACCTAATGAAAGAGTCTAGTTAAGTAATTTTTCTATTTTATGCAATTGTAAATACTTAGGAAAGGTGCTTTTTAATATCATTAAGCCATAAAAGTAGAAGATTGCTAGTAAACCATGATAGAAGAAAGATGGGAGCATAAAAATAGAATATCACTTATTATGTGACCCATGCTAAGTCGTTTTACCTATTTTGACTCTTAATTTCTATAAAAAGGGCATAATCAAATCTGTTATGTAAGGCATAATTAAAAGTTTATGAATGAGAATCAATGAAGAGAAATAAATGTTCTTTGCAATGACAATATGCTGTAGACCTCTGAGAAAGAAAAATCTTAGAATTCAGAAATTTAATCTAGCACAGTACTATCACCAAACACACCTTCCCTCCAAAATAAAAAAAAAAAAAACAACAACAACAAAAAACAAACCTGCAAAAGTCTTAGTGAAGTATTACACTACTGTGGTGTTGAAAATGTTGGAGAGACAAGATGTCTGGATAATTAGTCATTTTGTTAACACTACTAGCATTTTAATGAAAGAGATCAGTGACATTATACAATGCCAAAGACCCGTAAGGTGGTAGGCTCAATGCTTTTTTGAACTTGGAAAAGTGGGTGTTACAGATGGTAACAATCAAATTTGATTGGTTGACAATTTATTACAATGAAAGGCTGGACATATTTTAATGAACTTTGATGAACTTTTACTTCTAAATGACCACCAATCTTGGGCAATCTAATCAAAGTATTTATCCCCATCCAAACCTGAGTGAAACACAATGAACAGGAACTCACCCTAGATTAGACTCTTTGTAAGGTTCAGTGATTTCTTACCAAGACTGAAGAGAGTTAATTCAATTTTATTATCTGTAATGCCCTTAAAGAGACCGAACTTTGAAATGAGTACTAGAAAAATGGGGAGCTCTGGATCTCTTCATATAATTGGATATTAATAATCAGTACACTCATTATTGAAGTTTAAAATTATCAAGATATTTCATAAAGCTTCCTCTCTGCCAAGATCAGGGCAACTGATTTCAAAATGTGGAAGAAGCTAAAATGAAAAAAAAAAATCTATCCTGCATCTCAGTGACGAGGAATTCATTGCAGGAGTGGCAATAATGGGAACTGTATGAAGGTGTTATCATTAATTCTTGGAATTACTGATAAAGATTGAAAATGAGATATAGCTTGACATACACACTAAATTTTGGGATATTAGATTTAAAAATTTCAGAAAGGATAAGAAGGATAAAAAAAGTGACCTGTTACTCTATTAGCATGATCATTGTTGGAAGACACTATGTCGTTAACTTTGTTTCTTAAAATCTGCAGCTTACTTTGAGAACCAGTTCAAGCATCATTTCCTAAAGAGAGAAAACTCTTGTCCTTTCAGTTATTAATTTCCTGAATCTCTTTCCCTCAATAAATTTAGCAACTCATGGACCAGGGACTTCTCTCACACAGTCTTGATTCGTCGTGGAGATAACAAGACCCAAAAGAGAAATGGGACTTCTCTTGCATTCTATAGTTAGTTATGCATATACACCAGAGCAGAACTCCAGGTAAATTCTCTTAAAAATGACAAGGCATAGTTGATATATAGGGCTTCCATCAAAAGGAATAATTGGGTTGTTTCTTGTACGCAATGTAAAAAAATGGATGTGAAGTTAAAGAAAGCTATTTTTTTGTCTTTCTGGCATAAATAAAAAATTCTTAAAACACAAACATAAACATTCATTAATGAACACAGAAACATAAAACATAAACCTATTAAATTAGTTTATCCCTTCTAAAGAAGAGGTTCTTAGCCAAGGGTGCCTGGGAGATTTCAAAGTGGTCAGTGAACTTTTTTCTCAATATTTTGACATTTATATTTCAGGAAAATTTTTTGTCCTTTGCAAATGATCAGTTCATTTATTTAGTTATCTTTTAAAAACATTATTATTAAAAGTAAGGAGTAGTCTTCATCAGATTGCCAAAGAATTTGATGACACAAAATTAAAAAGAAAAGAGTGTCTGTAAGATAAATGATATTCTTAGGACTGTTGAAAATATATTTTGTTTTCCCTTTAGTCCTTCCCTATCTGATAGAGTCATAAAGAAGATTTAAATTCCCTCTGTACCCCGCCAAGTCTATTCGGTTCTAATTATGCATTATTGAAGGTCGTTTCCTTGTCTTGGAGTTCCTTTTTTCAATGTTATCCTAGGTATAGTCACTAACATTATACATAGCACAATACCTGAAACATAGTGTGTGCTTAACAAATGGTTAAAGATGGATAAATTAGAATAAAAGACTTAAAATGCCTGATTGAGGTAACACTGTAATGAAATTATGTGCCAGTCAAGGCAGAAATGTTGCAAAAAATGACTATTTTCGGATTCATTCTATTTTGATGAGGGATTGGTAAAAAGAACCATTGGTCACTCAGCCAAGATGATAGAGAAAGAGGATACTAGAGAGTGGAGACAGAAGATAATCTCCAGACTTCATGGCCTTATGTATTTGCTGTTGCTGTTCAGTTGTTTCTCACTCTTCATGATCCTGTGAACCACACTGTCCATGGAATATTCTTGACAAAGATATTAGAGTAGTTTGCCATTTCCTTCCCCAGTGGATTAAAGCAAACAGATGTTAAGTGATTTGGCCAGTCACACAGATAGTAACAGTAACTGTCTGAGGCAACATTTGTACTCAGGTCTTTCTGACTCCAGGAACAGTGCTCTATTCACTGAGCCACCTGGTTACCTTGGCCTTATATACTTCAATTTAATAAATATTGTTACCTCATTCTGGCACTGCTTTTCTTTAACCAAGTGAGACATGAAAAGTGCTAATTTTTGTTGTGTACCTATATGTGCAGATATCACTACTCCTGGATGATTTTCAAAGATGCTTGTTGTTTGAATATAAAGAAAACCTCCTTCTCCCAATGCAATACAAGCCTTAAAAATTTACATTTCAATTTTGCACATGCTTAAATGTCAGTCAATATTCATTTCTGAAACACTTCTGTAGACTCTATGTTAATGCAAGGATAAAAGAAAAGTCCAAAATATAGTCTTTTTTACCAAGGAGGTCATATGCTGATAAAGGAGATACAACTAGCAAAAAACTTCATAACTGTGTGTGTGTGTGTGTGTGTGTGTGTGTGTGTAAAAAGAGAAAATGAATAGTTCTTAAAGTGTAAGAAAACTGTAGACTAGAAACATAAGCCAGATTATAAAAAGCCTTAAATATCAGACAATATTAATATATTTAATTGAGACAAAAGGAAGGTACCTGGAGCATTAGAGAGAGTTTGGGGGTGGTGATGTGGTCAGAACTGTAGGTGAGGAAAAACACAAATAACTACTCCAGAATAAAATACAATATGCTCTTTAGCTTTTAAAGTTCTACACAGTCTGGCCTCAACAGGTGTTGCCTATCCTTTCATAATGTGATCCAGTCTAAAAAGCCTCTCTGTTCCTCACACAAAATACTTCCACCTCCCATCTTTGTACTTTTGTTCTAATTGTCTCTCATGCTTAGAATGGATGTCTTGCTTACATCTACTTAATAGAACACTTTTGCTAAGATGCAGCTTAAGCATCATCTTCTGTTTGAAAACTTTTCAGCACCCCTTCCCCAACCACCATTATAGTCTTTCCCAAAATGTTAGATTCACTTTGTGCATATTTGTGTTTCTTCAGGCTTTTTTTTTGTTTATGTTGTATGCATCTATACATGTACTAGTCTTCTCTACTAGAAAGCTGTTTGTTTATTTTTATATTTTGGAAATGGCATGTTTATCTTTTTTTGTGAGCAACTGAGCAACAAGCACAGTATATGATTTGTAGAATATATTTTATATTTGCTTCTTAATTGAATTTTTGACTTGTTATTGTCATCATCATTATTATTATCTCTGTGGCTTCAGTGTCCAGTATAGGGTGTGCCCTATAGTAAGAGCTTAATAAATTCTTATTCAATAAATTGGATGAGATGTCACATATATAGCACCTCTTGATGCTTACTACTTGTATGAGTATGAGCAAATAACAACCATTTTGTGAACCTAAATTTCTTCACTTGTAGCATGAAGGAGATGGACTTGGTGGCCTCCAAGTTCACTCCTAACTACAGATCTATGATCATTCATTGAAAGTATCACATTATAGACATAGGGATTAGGGTATAAGCAATTTATTGTAAATAAATAATCTATTTAACTTTTGTTTTTGTATTTATTTTTCAGTGTTAAAAATTAGTATGGCATAAAAATATTTTATAGATATTTGCTTGTCAATTAATGCAAGATTAACTTCATATTTGTATCCTAGAGAGTTTAATCTATCCCACAGTATTACTACTTTTGTTGGTCGTGGCAGGACTTTTCAGCTAAGTGAACTGTTTACAGAAAAGTAGGAAATGAGATAAACTGAAATCAAATGTACAGTGACAGTCTCCCATCTAGTGGAGAAAGCAAAAATTTCACAAAGTACTAAGGACAAAAAGAATAGGAAAGCTGTTAATTGCTACACAAAGCTACTGAAGGGTGTCGTCATTCTTGGAGTGCTTCAACTCATATTAATGGAGAAAGATGCAGGGGAAAGCAGAGAATGAAGTAGGTCTCCTTTTCAAAATTGCACCACTACAATTACTGCTTTAAGAAAAAAAAATTAACTCATCTCACATAATTATAATACCCACATTTCTATTTGCTACCACACTTTGAATGGGACAATAGTAGAATTTTGTAGTCCATGAGATGTGATTTTTGCTTTTGTCTTTTAGAAAAGTTTGTCATTGTTGTTCAATTATCTTCAATTCATCATGACCTCATTTGGGAATTTCTTGGCAGAAATACTGGAGTGGTTTGCCATTTCCTTCTACACACAAGAAAACTGAGGCAAACAGGGTTAAGTGATTTGCCCAGGATCACACAGCTAATAAGGGTCTCAGGCTATATTTGCATGCAGGAAGAGGACTTTTCCTAACTCCAGACCCAGCACTCCATCCTCTGTGCTACCTACCTGCCCTTTAGAAAAGTATATCTCATTATTTCTCTTCCACTTCACACTTCCTGAAAGAAGTTGACTGATATTTTGTAGTTTTTTTTTCTTTTATGTGAATCTTTGTGTTCTGCTCTTCACCTGAATCTTATTAGGATAGCTAATGAACTTACCAAAGGACAGTGTGTTTTCATGCCCAAATAGCTCACTTTTCCATGTTGATTTTGGCTGTTTTTCCATGAAATGAACCAGCTCAGTGTTTGAGTTTGCTATGGGGAGTGCTATGTCATTATTTCCGAGAAAATGGGATTCAAGTTTATTTACTCAAGAAACATCTCGTACAATTAACATGTGTATATACATGTATATACATATTCCATATCTCCAAAGACAGGTATATATATATATATATATATATATATATATATATATATATATGCATATTCACAGTGATATAGCAATATAAATGTATATGGCACTACATGTGCACATGCATATTGCAAGCATGCATACATTTATAAATATATGCCCATGCACACGTGTGTATGTGTTTAGAATTCATATATTTAATGATGTACACATATTTAATGATGTGCACATATTGTTATTTCAGGATTTAATGTCAGAAATTCTTCAAGGGCATACAAATTGAGAACCCAAGTGGGCAGGCCATATTATGGGTGAGAGGAATCCAGCCTCACCTTCAAGGAATATCTAAAGTGATCAAATTCATGAGGAAGTGAATATATTAGAACGTTATATTTTCAGTAGAACCACTTTAAATTTGTATTGTTTTAATGAATAGGTTTTTTTTTATAATTATATTTATAACTTTCCACCACAGAGTCAATAACTTTATCTCAATAACAAATGACACTGCATCCTCCGAGACTTTGGCAACTTCTATAACAAGTGGTACTATTATGGACTGTCTTCAGATATTGTTATAGGCACAGATTGTTTCTCTTTTCTCATAATCAGCTTAACTTAGTACAGAGTGCCTCTTAACTATTCAATTAGTCACATGGTGATTTATCTTTTGGACATGGCAAGCCATGAAATAAATAAAAATATACAATGACTGTCAGTTCTGTGGGTTTTCATCATCTTGTGCAATAATGGTGATGGAGAAAGAAACCATGAAATATGATCATTTTTAAACAAGAATTTAACTCTTCAGTATTTGTTCAGTTTATTGATGGCTTAGTTTAGTGTTTAGTGATAATTGAATTACAACTTATCAGAGTAACCAAATAATGTCAATAATTTTATCCTTTCTACAACTAAAGCTAGAAGAGGAAAGAAAATTTCAGTGTAATATAAAGCTGGCGCATAGATCCATCTTCATGAAAGAGCATGGGTTTCATACTGTTAAATGGATTTCAGGAAGTCCAGTAATTTTAAAATTGTCTCTCCTGGATCTATTATCCAGGTCATGTTGTTATTGGTTTTTCAAACAGATATGTTACAGTTTTCTATTTTTTCATCCTTTTGACTTTGTTTTATTTTTTCTTGATTTTTCAAAAAAGTCATTAGCTTCCATTGCCTCAGTTCTAATTTTTAAGGAATTATTTTCTTCAGCGAACTTTTGTACCTTCTCTTCTATTTGGTTAATTTTACTTTTTAAGGAGTTTTTTTTTTTTTAATCTTCAGTGAATTTTGTATTTCCTTTTCTACTTGACCAGTTATGGTTTTGAAGGCATTCTTCTCATCTTTGGCTTTTTGTACCTATTTTAACATTTGGTCTCATCTGTTGTTAAGGTACTACTTTCTTCAATATTTCTTTGTGCCAACTTCACCAATTTGTTAATTCACTTTTTTCATGAATCAACAAGATTTTCTTGGGTCATTCTCATTTATTTTCCCAATTTTTCCTCTAGCTCTGTCACTTGATTTTCTAAATCCTTTTTGAGCTCATCTATGCCCTGAGACAAATTCACATTTTTTAGAGGCTTTGGATATAGGAGCTTTGACTTTGTTATCTTTTTCTAAGTGTGCATTTTGTCACAATAATAAAATTACGGTGAGATTATTTTTTTCTGTTGTTTGCTCATTTCCCCAGCCTATGAGTTGACTTTAACTGTTTGCTAAAGCATGACTCTGTCGGGGGAAGAGTCAAGATGGTGGAGTAGAAGGATGGACCTTCTCTAGCAGCACCCCTGTAGGCAATAAAATATTTGAAAAAAATGACTCTAAACAAATTCTAGGGTAACAGAAGCCACAAAGTGACAGAATGAACGAGATTTCAAGACCAATAAATCCAGGAAGGCTAACAGGAAAGGTCTATTGCACTGGGATCAGAATGTAGTGCAGCCTAGCCTTGGCCCTGTGGCTCAGACAGGGCTGGAGCAGGCTTCTAGGCATGGAATCCCAGGCAGCAGCTGCAGTTTCCAGATTTCTCAACTCACAAACACCAAATACAGCTACAAAGATCAGTAAGAAAACTCTTTCACCTGGGTGAGAGGAGACCAGGGGTCTGGCCTAAACCCCAGTACAAAGGCAGTGGAAGTCACTGCAGCAGCATCCCCTTATGGAGCCCTCAGCCTAAAGACCCTGGGGAATCAAGCAGCTGATATGGATCTCAGCCCTGAGTGACAGCCCAGGGGTTAGAAGGAGGTCTGGATTCATAGAGCTGGTGGTGACAATAGAGAGTGAATCCTACTCTCAGATCCTGGACAGAACAAAATGATTGTGGATGCTCACAGACAATAGTGCATACCAAGAGAGGAGTAAACTCCTTTCCCTTGATTTTGCTACTTTGGAGGAACTGAAAACTTACAGGTCCCTAGAATATACTATCCACTTGTCAAAGGAAGCAAAAGTCAAGTAACTGCCTGGGAAAATGCCCCAAAAGGGAAAAAAAATAAGACTATAGAAGTTTACTTTCTTGGTGTAAAGGTAGTTTCTGCCATCCTTTCAGATGGGGAAGAAGAAAACATATCATCAGATGAAAACATCAAAGTCAAGGCTTCTACATACAAAGCCTACAAAAAAAGATATGATGATCTCAGGCCTTGAAAGAGCTCAAAAATTATTTTGAAAATCAAGTAAGAGAAATGGAGGAAAAATTGGGAAGAGAAATGAAAGTGATGCAAGAAAATCATGAGAAGTAGGTCAACAGCTTGCTGAAGGAGATCCAAAAAAAAAAATATTGAAGAAAACAACAACGCTAAAAATGGACTAACCCACATGGCAAAAGAGGTCCAAAAGTTAAGGGGTGAAGGAGGAAAATACCAAGAAGAGAGAGGGAGAAATGGAACAGGGCAGGATATAACTCATAAAAAAGATAAGAAAAATCTTGTTCAATGGAGGAGAAAAGGGAGAAGGGGAGAGGGGAAAAATGAAGCTACTCTCTCCACATGTGGCTGAAGGAGGGAATAACATGCTCACTAAATTTTATATGAAAATTTATATCACACCACAGGAAAGAAGAAGAGGAGGCAACAAGTGGGGTGAGCAGAATATTAGAAGGGAGGGCAAATGGAAGAAGGGAGTCACTACAAATAAATACTTTCAAGAAGGGACAAGGTCAATTGCGGGGGAAAAAATAAGGGGCAATAGAGTAGGACAGAGGGCAATATAAGTAGTATTACACAACATGATTACTATGGAAATCTTTGGCAAAACAACATGTATTTAGTCTCTATTGAACTGCTTGCCTTCTTAGTGGGGCTGGGGAGGGAGGGGGGAGGTAGAGAAGTTGGAATTCAAAGTATTAACAACAAATGATGAGAATTTTTATTGTATATAATCAGGAAATAATAAATACAGGGAATGGGGTATAGAAATTTATTTTGCCCTGCAAGAAAAGAGAGAAGATGGGGATTAGAGAAGGGTGAGGTGTGATAGAAGGGAGGGTACATTGAGGGAAGAAGTAATCAGAATGTAAAGTATTAGGAAGCAGGGGGAGGGGAGTGATGGGGAGAAAAACTGGACATGTTACAAAGTGAGGTAAAAGCAATTAGTATTAAAACAATTGACTGAATTAATTACTTAGAATAAATCAATGACATCTTTAGTTTGGGGAAAAGAATTTTAGTCTAAATTTCCTAGAGGAAAGTAACCTCAGCTAAAATTTGGCAATGATGGAAAAGTTAAGGTTTTAATGGTAAATTTGATTTTATGATTGCTATTTAATCAGGCACTAGAACATGTATAGAAAGGCATGTAAGCCACTTAAGACTTGACTCAAAAGATGTTCCTTAGCCAAAGTGAAATTATAATCATATTTGAAACCTGGTTATTGCCATTTTAGATGCTATGGGACTGTTAAGTGACTGTTCTTCTGAGTCTAACTTGAGGTGTGCATAGCAAGAAAAGTGGTCTGAGCCTTCAATCCATGGTGCTAGTAAGCCAGTGAGATGCTGGTATGAACTGCAAAAGGTGATCTCATGGGAAGGGTGGGAGAGTTGTTTTTCAGCCTGGACTCAGGTAGGATTCTCCTGACTCAATTTCTTCACTGACACCTGGCCTGACTGAATGCAAGTGGGAAATCTATTCCTGCCTGGAACTGACATGAAGTTGGGGAGATATTGTATCCCTGCAATGTCCCTTCTCTTAGTGGAAATTTCCTATAGTCAAAAGGTTTGTAAGCATAATACCAGATCTATTAAATTATAGATTATTGGTAGGGGAACATCCGAGGTTAAGTCTAAAATTAAGCTATTAGGCATGGAACTTTAGACCAACAACAGTAAGTTAAGGTCCTTTAATTCTTAGTAATACTGTGGAGACAATTAGGTCAAGAGCTTATGAAGTTAGCAGCATAAATATTATTTGTGTCTTGATTAATGTTTTAAAAAATATTCTTTTGTGGTCCATATTGCAAATGCTTTAAAAAGAAGTATCACCTGACCAAAAGTTTGAATTATTTTATGTTATAAACTGTGTTAAAAATGAAAAATAAAATTAAAAAGAAAAGCTAAGGAGGAGAAGAATGCTTTAAAAGCAGAATGAGCCAAATGGAAAAGGAGTTTCAAAAACTCACTGAAGAAAGCAGTTCTTTAAAAATTAGAATGGAGCAGATGGAAGCTAATGACTGTAGGAGAAATCAAGAAATTAGAAATCAAGATGAAGAGAATGAAAAAATAGAAGACAATGTGAAATATCTCATTGGAAAAACAACTTACCTGGAAAATAGATCCAGAAGAGATCATTTAAAAATTATTGGTGTGCCTGAAAAATATTGATGAAACAAAGACAATAGACATCATATTTCAAAAATTATCAAGGAAAACTGCCCTGATATTCTAGAATAAGAAGATAAAATAGAAATAGAAAGAATTCACTGATCACCTCTTGAGAGAGATCCCAAATGGAGAACTCCTAGGAATATTGCAGCCAAATTCCAAACTTCCCAGGTCAAGGAGAAAATATTACAAGCAGCCAGAAACAAACAATTCAAGTATTGTGAAAATACAATCAGGATAACACAGAATTTAGCAGCTTTTACACTAAGGGATTTAAAGGCTTGGAATATGATATTCCAGAGGTTAAAGGAGGTAGGATTAAATCCAGGAATCACATACCCAGAAAAACTGATTATAATACTTCAGGGGAAAAAATTGAATTTCAATGAAATAGAGAACTTTCATGCATTCTTGTTGAAAGGACCAGAGCTGAGTAGAAAATTTCATTTTCAAATACAAGAATGAAGAGAATGAAAAGAAAAACAGGAAAGAGAGGCCTTAAGAAACTCATTAAAGTAGAACTGTTTAGATTCCTGTATGGAAAGATGTTATTTGTAACTCAGTATTAGGGTAGCTAGCAGGAATATACACACATACACATACACATATGTACACACATGCATATGTAGGTGGGCATGCATGTTCATGTATATTTTATATGTTATATGTACATGAGTGTACATGTGTATGTATGTATATACACATACATATTATATATAATACCTTAAAAATAAAATTTACTGTTGAATGGAATGAACTAGGACTAAGAAAAAGGGAGAGGTAAAATATAGCAAATCACCTCACATGGAAGGAGGAAGAAAGAGCTTTTACAATGGAGGGGAAGGGGCAGGGGGAGATGAAAGGAAAGAATTGAGCCTTACTGTCGTGGGATTTGGTTTAAGGAGGGAATAATACATACTCAAATTGATGTGGAAATATATTTTATCTTGCAAAAAGACAAGGGGGAAGTGGGTAGGAGAGGGAAGATAATAGAAGGGACAGCAAATTGGGGAAAGGGATAATCACAAGCAAACACTGTGGTGGAAGGACAGGTCAAGGGAGAGAATAGAATAGATGAATGGAAGGATAGGACACAGGGAAAGGTGGTTAGTCTTTTAGCATAATTATTATGGAAGTGCTTTGCATTGTTACATATGTATGACCAATATACATATGTATATTGTTTGTTTTCACAATTAGGGTGAGTGGGGGGAAAGAGAGAATATGAAACTCAAAGCTTTAAAAATGAATGTTAAAAATTGTTTTAGCATGCAACTGGAAATCAAGCTATACAGGCAATGGAGTATAGAAATCTATTCTATCCTACAGGAAAATAGAGGGGAAGGTTAATAGAAGCAGTGTGGGTAATAGAAGGGAGGATAGACATCCTGAGATGGGTGGTGGGGTGAGATGGGGAGAAATTTTTTTGAATTCAAATTCTTGTAGAAGTGAATGTTAAGAAGTGAAAATAAATAAACTATATTTTTTTAAAAAATTTAAAAAAAATGTGACTCTGCTTCTAAAGTAGAGGATGCATTGTCCCAAGCTTCAGGGATTTTGTGTAGCTATTTCAGAGATATTTCCAGGGACCTGTAAGTTTTCATTTCTTCTAATCTTGTATGATGTAAGGAGAGGTGTTACTCTCCTCTTGGTCTGTGCTCTGATTTGTGAGTGGCTACCAGCACTCCATTCTGCCTTGGAACTATGAGGAGGATCCCCACTCCACTGTTGCCTCAAGTTCAAGTGTGCTATGCTCCTCTTAGACCTTGAACTCACATCCAGGCCTTTGACCTGTGTCCAACTATGGGCAAAGTAACAGGGTTCTGCCTCAGTGCTAGCAAAGAAACCCAAGTAATTTCCTTCTGACTAGTTGTTCATCCCCCTTACCAAAACAAGGCAAAACAAAAATATAAACAAATAAATAAAAAGATTTATGAGAATTGCCAGTATAAATTATCCAATCATCTTGAGGGAATCCATGGCATTTCAGTTCTAATATTGTAATCTAAAGCATCACATAAGTTAGAAATGTCACTAAAGAAATAAAAGTTAGAAGAAGAACCTGGACTAGATCAAATATATATATATATATATATATATATATATATATAGGAGGTTCTTACTGCAGGTGACAAGTTTAAGTGCACTGAGAAAACAATTTTGTTTCTTTTTTAAAAAAAATATATTTATAGGTGGAAAAAAGATGGTGGAGTGAAAGCAGGGACCCACCTGTGCTCATTTACTAATTCCCTCCAATACCTATAAGAAGTGAATCTTAATGTCAGAATCCACTGGGAGACAGAGTGTGGTATAAGACATCCCAAAAGATTGACAGAAATGATCTGTTACACTGGACTGGGGGATGCAGAGCATGTGGGAGACACCAGCATAGACATAGCCATAGCAGAGTGGGAACAGAGTGGGTGGGTTGAGTAACTAGTGGCAATTCAGATACCCAAACTGCTCAACAAAGGTGACAGTCCAACAGAACTGAGTGAGAGGAAGTTGCAGGGCCTATGACAGCTGCAGCAGCTGCTACTGGCACTATCAGCCCACAGACTAAATGTTTGAAAGTCACTTTCTTGAACTTCTGGGAGCCAAGATGGAAGACTGAAGTGTAAGTGAACTCACCTTCTCTGATTAACCTTGAAAAATCCAAAGAATATTGCCCTAGAAAAAATCCTGGAAAAGTGTAACCAACAGTGGAAACAGTCTTTATGCTTCAGAATTTAAGGAGACTACCACCAAGGATCCATTTTCTGTGACTGAAAAGCACCAGTGCAGGCCTGGAAGTGTCCTAACAAGCTCTACGTGACTGACCCAGCAGGAAATCCTGAGCCCAAAGCAGGTGGTGCTGGTAAGTGCCAACAACAGGACCACAGGTGCGCCTTAGCACATCTAGGGGAATTGGGCAGACACCAGCACAGATGGGGATAGTGTAGTGTACAGGAGAAGGAGACCTCTAGTGGCCAGACTACCCCTCCCCCACACCTCATGCTGTGAGCTTAAGTGTAACCCCAGGGAAACTCAGGCATCACCTGGTCTCAGCCTTGGCACACACCAGCCAGCTCAGCACCAGATAAGTTGCAAGAACCAAAGGTCACAGAACACAAACCTGGCAGACCCTATCCCCCAGTACAAGAAATGTGAGAGAGACCCCTGTGCCCCAAAAGCAGAGATCCACTTTAAAAGCCAGTATAAAGGCGATACCATGAGCAAATAAGAAATTAGAAAACTAAAGACCACAGAATCTTATTACAGGGACATAGAAGAGCAAATTATGAATTCCTGAAGAGGACAGCATTGACACTGTACATACATCTGAAACCTCAAAAGTGTCTCGAACCCAAAGAGCATTTTTGGAAGAGCTCAAGGATTTTAAGTCATATTAAAGAGGCAGAAGAAAAATTGACCAAATATTTTTAAAATCCATTAAGCTCCTTAAAAAGTAAAAGCAGAAAAATGGAAAAGTAGGTACAAAAGTTAACTGAAGAAAACAATTAATTAAAAATTAGAACTGGACAAATAGAACGACTCCATAAAGCATCAAGTCAACCAAAATCTAAAGAATGAAAAAAAATAGAGGGAAATATAAAATATCTCAATGGAAAAACAACTGACTTTGAAAATAGAACCAGGAAAGGAAAATCTAAAATAAAAAATTATTAGTTTACTGGAAAGCCATGTTGCAAAAATGAACCTAGATAGTATTTTACAAGAAATTATTCAGGAAAACTGCCCTGAGGTCCCAGTTCCAGAGGGCAAAATAGTAATTAAAAGAATTCACCTTCCCAGTTGATAAAGGGTCAAAAGATATGATCAGGCAGTTTTCAGAGAAAGAAATTAAAGTTATCTACAGTCATATGAAAAAATTCCCTAAATTGTTATTGATTAGAGAGATCCAAATCAGAGCAACTCTGAGGTATCCCATCACATCTATCAGATTATTTAACATGACAAAGTGGGAAGATGATAAATGTTGGAGAAGATGTGGGAGAGTTAGAACACCAAATCATTGTTGGTGGAGTTGTGAGCTTATCCAGCCATTCTGAAGGGCAATTTGGAACTATGTCCAAAGGGCTACAAAAATATGCACACTCTTTGACCTACAATATCGTTTCTAGGATTATATCCCAAAGAGATCATAAAATGGGAAAAGGTCCCACTTATATAAAAATATTTATAGCAGCTCTTTTTCTGGTGGCCAAGACCTGGAAATTGAGGGGATGCCCATCAACTGGGAAATGACTGCTCAAGTTGTGGTTTATGAATGTGATGGAATACTATTGTGCTACAAGACATGATGAACAGGAGAACTTCAGAGAGATCTGGAAGGACTTACCTGTACTGATGTTGAGTGAAATGAGTAGAACCAGGAGAACACTGTACACAGTGTCAGCTACAGTATGTGAGAACTGCTTCTGGTAAACCTAGCCCTTCACAGCAATACAAAGACATAAAACATTCCCAAAGAACTCTTGAGACAAAATGCCATCCACATCCACAGAAAAAACTATGGAGTCAGAACCCAAATGAAGCAGACTATTTTCTCCTGTTTTATATTTTGTTTTGTTTAGTATTTCACATGATTTCTCCCATTCATTTTAGTTCTTCTATGCAACATGGCTAACGTGAAAATGTTTTTAATAAGAATGTCTGGGTACAGCCCATATAAGATCTCATTCCATCTCAGAGGTGGGGTAGGGGAGACCAAAGGAGAGAAAAACTAAGACTTATGGAAGGGATTGTAGAAAACTGAAAACAAATTAAATAATTTCAAAAAAAAAAAAAGGAATCTAAGGATCAAATCCTAAAAGAGATCTCAATTAGAAAACACCAACAAATATTGTTATCCAAGTCCAGAATTATCAGGTGAAAGAAAAAATACAGCAAGTAGCTAGAAAGAATCAAATTCAATGTTGAGAAACTACATTCAGGATCACACACGACCTTAGATCTTCTACCTTAAAAGATCAGAGGGATTGGAATATCATAATCCAGAAGGTAAAGGAACTTGTACTACAACCAAAGATCAACTACCCAGGAGAATTGATCATAATCTTTGAGGCAAGAAGACAGACATTCAAAAAAACAAAGGATTTCCAGACTTACATGATGAAAAGGCCAGAACTTAATAGTAAATTTGATCTTCAAATAAAAAATTCAAGAGAGGCATAAAAAAGACAAACAGGGAAGAAAAACCAAAAAAATCTTGTTAATCAATATGAGCAAATTGTTTACAACACTTTATGGGAGGATGACACTCATTAAATCTTCATAATTGTATATTTATTATAACACTTAAGAGGGATATACATATATGCATATATATATATATATATATATATGTAAAGAGACAGGGGGGTATAAATTAAATAATGTGATGAAAAATACCTAATTAAGTGATGCAGATGGAGCAGAGGAAAAGATGAGGCAGAAAAGTGTAAATTACATTACATGAAGAAGCACAAAAACATATTATAGTAGGGGGAAAAAAAGGAGAGAAATGAACATCGTTTGAGCTTTATTCTCACTGGGTTTGGTTCAAGGAGGGAAGAACATTATCAGTTAAGTAAAGAAATCTAATTTACACTGCAGGTGGCAGGAGAGGAAAGGAGAAAGAAAAGGGCAGGGTGGTTAGCAGGGAGGGAAAAAGTAGAAAAAGAAAAAGGAAAGAAAAAGGAAGGTAGCTGATAGAAGAGAGATAAGACTGAGGGAGTTGGTCAAAAGTAAAACTGTTTGAGGAGAGGAAGGAAGAAGGGAAAAATAAAACAAACAGAGATGGGGGTAAGACAGAGAGAAAGATATAGATAGCAATCGTAATTGTGAATGTGAATGGGATGAACTCTCCCATAAAATGGAGGCAGATAGTAAAATGTGTTAAAAACTGTAATCTTACCATATATTGTTTACAAGAAACACATTTGAAACAGAGAGATACACAAAGGTTAAAGGTAAAATGCTAGAGTGAAATATATTATGCTTCAACTGACGCAAAAAAGACAAAAAAAAAAAAACAAACAGGGGTAGTAATCCTAATCTGAGACATAGTAAAAAATAGATCTAATCAAAAGAGATAAGGAAGGATACTATATCCTGCTAAAAGGCTTCATAGGCAATGAAGTAATATTATTACCAAATATATATCCACCAAATGATATAGCTTCCCAATTCTTAGAGGAGAAGTTAAGGGAATTATAGGAAAAAAAATAGACATTAAAACTATACTAGTGGGGGACCTCAAACTCCCCCTCTTTGAATTTGATAAATTTAATTTCTAAATAAGCAAGAAAGGAGTTACAGAGGTGATTAGAGTTCTGAAAATGATAGATATGATAGACCTTCAGAGAAAACTGAATGGGAAAAGAAAGGAATATATATATATATATATATATATATATATATATATATATATATATATATATATATATATATATATATATATATATATATATATATATATATATATATATACCTTTTTCTCAGCAGTACATGGCACATACACAAAAACTGGTCACGTTTTTAGGGCATAAAAAGCTCACAAACCAGTGTGAAATGGCAGAAATAGTCCATGCATTCTTTTCGAATCATGATGCCATAAAAACCATATGTAATAAAGGACCATGTAAATGTAGAATCAAAAATAAATTGGGAATTATATAATCAATTTCTAAAGAATGAGTGGTTTAAACAGCAAATCATAGAAACAATCAATAACTTCATTAAAGAGAATAACTATAATCTTGAGGGACAGATGGACTTACAAGCTAATTCTGTCAAACATTTAAAGATCAGTTAATTCCAATGCTACATATATAATTTGGGAAAATTAGCAAGGAAGGAAACCCATGAAATTATTTTTGTGATACAAATATGGTCATGATTCCTAAACCATGAAGAGGCAAAGCAGGGAAAGAAAATTATAAACCAATTTCCTTAATGCATATAGATACAAAAATTTTAAATAAGATATTAGCCAATAGATTACAACTTATCAAGAGAATAATACACCTTGGTCAGGTAGGATTTATATCAGGAAAATAGGGCTGGTTCAATACTAGGGAAACTATCAATATAATTGATCATATCAGCAACAAAACTGAGAAACCATATGATACAGAAACCATAAGATACAGAAAAAGTTTTTTGGCGAAATACAACACCCATTGCTATTGAAAACACTGGAGGGTCTAGGAACAAAAAGAGCCTTCCTTAAAACATTGAGTATCATCTACCTAAAACCTTCAGCAAGAATTATATGTAATGGGGACAACCTAGATGCTTGATCAGGAGTGAAACAAGGTGGTCCATTATCCCTATTGTTGTTCAATATGCTACTAGTAATGTTAGCTTTAGCAATAAGAGAAGAAAAAGAAATTGAAGAAATTAGAGTAGGCCATGTGGAAATAAAACTATCCCTCTTTGCAGATGATATGATGATATACTTAGAGAATTGTAGGTAATCAAGTAAAAGAACTACTTAATATAATAAACACCTCTGCAAAGTAGTATTATACAAAATACACCCATCTAAATCATCTGCATTTCTATATGTTACTAACAAAGTCCAATGGCAAGAGATGGAAAGAGAAATCCTATTAAATATTACAGAAGACTGGGAGTCTGTCTATCAAAACAAACCCAATTACAAAATACTTTTTGCACAAGTAAACTCAGATCTAAATAACTGGAAAAACATTACTTGCTCATGGTGAGGCCAAGCTAATATAATAAAAATGACAATTCTATCCATATTAATTAATTTAATGCCATACCAATCAAGCTACCAAAAAACTATTTCAAGAATCTAGAAAAAATATCAACATTCATCTTGAAGAACAGAAGGTCCAGAATAACAAGGGAATTAAAGAATTGCTAGGGAAGTTGGTCTAGTCATACCAGACCTTAAATTGTATTTTAAAGCAACAATCATCAAAACCACTTGGTAAGCTAAGAAATAGAGTGGTAGATGAGTGGAATAGGTTGGGTACACATGACACAGTAGTCACTGACTATGGCAATCTACTGTTTGATAAACGCTGGATCTCAGCTTCTGGGATAAGAACTCATAGTTTAACAAAAACTGCTGAAGACACTGGAAAATTGTGTGGTAGAAACTGGGCATAGACACCACATACTAGAATAAAGACCAAATGTGTACATGATCTAGGTATAAAAGCTAATACTAGAAACAAATTAGAGGAGTCAGGAAGAGTTTAATTGCAGATTTATGGAGAATGGAGTTATTTATGACTGAACAATACATAGAGAAGATAATGAAATGCAAATTGGATATTTTGATTGCATTAAATTCAAAAGTTTTTGCACAAACAAAACCAGTGCAACCAAGATTAGGAGGGAAGCAGAGAACTGGGAAAGAATTTTTACAACCAGTGTCTGTGATAAAAGCCTCATTTTAAAATATATAGAGAAATAAATCCAACTTAAAAGAATTCAGGTATTTCCCCAGTTGATACATGGTCAAAGGAAATGAACAGGCAATTTTCAGAGGAAGAAATTAAGACCATCTATAGTCATATGAAAAAATCAGTACTGATTAGAGAGATTCAAATATGAACAACTCTGAGGTACCACATCACACCTATCAGATTGGCTAACATGACAAAACAGGGAAATGATAAATGTTGGAGAAGATATGGGAGAGTTGGAACACTAAGTCATTGTTGGTGGAGCTGTGAGCTGATCTAATCATTCTGGAGAGCAATTTGGAACTATGCCCAAATGGCTATTAAAATGTGTGTACCAATTGACCCAGCAATACTTCTAGGGCTGTATCCCAAAGAGATCATTAAAATGGGTAAAGGACCCACATGTATAAAAATATTTATAGCAGCTCTTTTTGTGGTGGTCACAAACTGGAAACTGAGGCAATGTGGGGGGGTGTTATATAAATTGCAATGTTGTGATACAGGAATTGGTCAAATGGAAAAGGAAGCACAAAACCTAACTGGGAAAATTGGTCAAATGGAAAAGGAAGTACAAAAACTAACTGGAGAAAAGAGCTCCTTAAAGGGAAAAATTGGTCAGATGGAAAAGGAGATGCAAAAGCTAACTGAAGAAAACAATATGATAAAGATTAGAATTGTGCAAGTAGAAATTAATGACTCAATGAGACAGCAAGAATCAGTCAAACAAAATCTAAAGAATGAAAAGATAGAAGAAAATGTAAAATATTTAATTGGAAAAACAACTGACCTGGAAAATAGATCTAGGAGAGAAAATTTAAGAATTATTGGCCTGCCAGAAATTCATGATGAAGAAAAGAGCCTGGACAATATCTTCCAGGAAATCATCAAGAAAACTGCCCAGAAGTGCTAGATTCAGAGGGCAAAATAGTCATTGAAAGAATCCACCGTTCCCCTCCCGAAAGGGATCCCAAACTCAAAACCCCAAGAAATATCGCTGCCAAATTCCAGAGCTATCAAGTGAAGGAGAAAATACTATAAGCAGCCAGAAAGAAACAATTCAAATAGCAAGGAGATACAGTCAGGATCACACAGGACTTTGCAGCTTCTACATTAAAAGATTGAAAGAAATGGCAAAAAAAAAAAAAAGCAAAGGAGTTGGGACTACAAACAAGGATCAACTACCCAGCGAAGTTCAGCATAACATTTTAGGAGAGGAGAAAGTCATTCAACAAAATAAGGGATTTCCAGAGCTTCCTGTCCAAAATGCCACAACTCAATAGACAATTCGATCTTCAAATTCAGGTCTCAAGAGAATCATAAAAAGGTAAACAGGGGGGAAAAAACAAAAACAAAAAGAAAAAAACTTGTTACTCAATTAGGGCAAACTGTTTACCTCCCTATAAAGGAAGATGATAACTATTAATCTTGAGAATTGTGCAGCTATTTTGATAAAAGGGATATACATAGAAGGAATGGGTATAAAGTAAATGATGTCATGTCAAAAATATGATTTAAGTATGAGAAGGGATTGTAATAGGATGTGTGAAAAGGAGGAAGCAGAAAATAGCAAATTATATCACAGGAAGAAGTATAAAATTATGACAGAGGGAAAGAGGGGAGGGAGATGAGCATTGTTTGAGAAGTACTTTCATCTGATTTGTTTAAAGGAGGGAACAATAAACTTATAGATAATCCTAACTAGCTCTATAGACAGTAGGAGGGGAAGGGAGAAAAAGGGGAGGGAGGCTAAAAGGGAAGGAAGAAGCAACAAGAGTAAAGGGGAGCAAAAGGGAAGGGAGCTAAAAGAGGGAGGGGAAGGCTGCAGGAGGAGGGGGTGAAAAGTGAATACTATTGAGGAGGAGAAGGGAGACGGGAGAGCTAAAAGCACAAATGGTGGGAAAGAGGATGGAGGGAAATACACAGATTGTAATCATAACTGTGAATGTGAATGGAATGAATTCTCCCATAAAACGGAGACGGAAAGCAGAATGGATTAAAAGCCATAATCCAACAATATGCTGCTTACAAGAAACACATCTGAAACGGGGGGATACACATAGGATAAAGGTCAAAGGATGGAGCAGAATATATTGTGCTTCAGCTGATGTAAGAAACGCAGGAGTAGCAATCTTAATCTCAGATAAAGCAAAAGCAGAAATAAATCTAATCAAAATGGATAAGGAAGGAAACTATATCCTGCTAAAAGGCACCATAGACAATGAAGCAATATCATTACTAAACATGTATACACCAAGTGGTATATCATCCAGATTCTTAGAGGAGAGGTTGGGGAAGTTGAAGGAAGAAATTGACAGCAAAACAATACTAGTGGGGGACCTCAACCTCCCCCTACCTGAACTTGATAAATCTAACCTCAAAATAAACAAGAAAGAGGTTAAGGAGATAAGTAAAACTCTGTATTAGGGAGATAAGATAGATCTTTGGAGAAAATTGAATGGGAATAGAAAGGAATATACCTTTTTCTCAGCAGTACATGGAACATTTACAAAAATTGACCATGTACTAGGACATAAAAATATCACAATCCAGTGCAGAAAGGCAAAGATAATCAATGCATCCTTCTCAGATCATAATGGAATAAAAATTACATGTAATAAAAGACCATGGAAAGATAAACCAAAAATCAATTGGAAACTAAATAATCTAATCCTAAAGAATGAATGGGTTAAAGAAGAAATCGTAGAAACAATCAACAATTTCACTCAAGAGAATGACAATAATGAGACAACATACCAAATCTTATGGGATACTGCAAAAGCAATTTTAGGGGAAGTTTTATATCTTTGAATGCCTACATAAATAAAATAGAGAAAGAGGAGATCAATGACTTGGGTACGCAGCTGAAAAAGAACAAATTGAAAATCCCTGAGTAAATACCAAATTAGAAATACTGCAAACCAAAGGAGAGATTAATAAAATTGAAATTAAGAAAACTATTGAATTAATAAATAAAACCAGTAGTTGGTTTTATGCAAAAACTAAGAAAATTGATAAATCTTTGGTCAATTTGATTAAAAAAAGAAAGAAGAAAATCAAATTATTAGTATTAAAAATGAAAGAGGTGAACTCACCTCCAATGAGGAGGAAATTAAAACAATAATTAGAAACTACTTTGACCAACTTTATGCCCACAAATTCGAAAATCTAAACCAGACAGATGAATATTTTAAAAAAGTACAAATTGCCCAGATTAGCAGAAGAAGAAGTTGAATACTTAAACAACCCCATCTCAGAAAAAGAAATTGAACAAGCCATCAATGAACTCCCTAGGAAAAAATCTCCAGGGCCAGATGGATTCACAAGTGAATTCTATCAAACATGTAAAGAACAGTTAATTCCAATACTATATAGACTACTTTTGAAAATTGGGGAAGAAGGAGTCCTCCCAAGTTCTTTCTATGATACAAATATGGTTTTGATACCCAAACCAGGAAGAGACAAAACAGAGAAAGAAAATTATAGACCAATTTCCCTAATGAATATAGATGCAAAAATTTTGAATAAGATTTTAGCAAAACGAATACAGCATTTTATCACGAGATTAATACATTATGATCAGGTAGGATTCATACCAAGAATGCAGGGCTTGTTCAACATTAGGAAAATTATTAGCATTACTGATCATATCAACAACAAAGCTAACAAAAACCACATGATTATCTCAATAGATGCAGTAAAAGCTTTTGACAAAATACAACATCCATTCCTATTAAAAACACTGTAGAATAGAGGAATAAAGGGAACTTTCCATAAAATAATAAGCAGTATCTATCTAAAACCTTCAGCAAGCATTATATGCAATGGGGATAAGCTAGATGCATTCCCAGTAAGATCAGGGGTGAAACAAGGATGTCCATTATCACCACTATTATTCAATATGGTACTAGAAATGTTAGCTTTCGTAATTAGACAAGATAAAGATATTGAAGGAATATGAATAACCAAAGTTGCAGGTCATAAAATAAACCCACACAAATCTTCCACATTCCTATATATTAGCAACGAAGTCCAATGGCAAGAGATAGAAAGAGAATCCCATTTAAAACTAGGGTAGAAACTATAAAATACTTAGGAGTTTACCTGCCAAAACAAACCCAGGGATTATATGAACACAATTACAAGACACTTTTTGCACAAATAAAATCAGATTTAAGTAAGTGGAAAAACATCAGTTGCTCATGTGTAGGCCGTGCTAATATAATAAAAATGACAATTTTACCTAAATTAATTTACTTATTTAGTGCCATACCAATTAAACTATCAGATAATTGTTTTCTAGAGCTGGATAAAATAATATCAAAATTCATTTGGAAGAACAAAAGCTTCTTCCAGAATATCCAAGGGACTAATGAAAAGAAATGCTTGGGAAGGGGGCCTAGTGCTACCAGACCTCAAATTGTACTATAAAGCAGTGATTATCAAAACCACTTGGTATTGGCTAAGAAACAGAGAGGTAGATAAGTGGAATAGACTTGGCACTCAAGACACAGTAGGCAAGGAATATAGCAACCTCCTGTTTGATAAACCCAAGGACCCCAGCTTCTGGGATAAGAACTCGCTGTTTGACAAAAATTGATGGGAAAACTGGATAACAGTGTGGTGGAAATTAGGCATAGACCCGTGCCTGACACCATACACAAGAATAAAGTCCAAATGGGTACATGATTTAGGTATAAAGATTGATACCATGAATAAACTGGAGGAGCAAGGAATTGTGTATTTATCAGATCTATGGAGAAGGGAAGAATTTTTTACTAAAGAAGAGATAGAAAGCATTATGAAATGCAAGATGGATAATTTTGATTACATTAAACTGAGAAGTTTTTGCACAACCAAACCCAGTGCAACCAAAATTCAGAGGGATGTAGTGAATTGGGAAAGAATATTTACAGCTAAGCTCAGGGATAAAGGCCTCATTTCTAGAATATGTAGAGCGCTGACTCAAATGTATAACCATACAAGTCATTCCCTAATTGATAAATGGTCAAAGGATATGAACAGGCAATTTTCAGAGAAAGAAATTAAAGATATCTATAATCATATGAAAAAATGCTCTAAATCACTATTGATTAGAGAGATGCAAATCAAAACAACTCTGAGGTACCACATCACACCTATAAGATTAGGAAACATGACAGAACAAGAAAATGATAAATGTTGCAGAGGATGTGGGAGAGTTGGAACACTAATTCGTTGTTGATGGAGTTGTGAGCTCATCCAACCTTTCTGGAGAGCAATTTGGAACTATGCCCAAAGGCCTACAAAAATGTGCATACCCTTTCACCCAGCAATATCGCTACTAGGACTGTATCCCCAAGAGATCATAAAAATGGGCAAGTGTCCCACATGTACAAAAATATTTATAGCACCACTCTTTGTAGTTGCCAAAAACTGGAATTCAAGGGGATGCTCATCGTTTGGGGAATGGCTGAATAAAGTATGGTATATGAATGTAATGGAGTACCATTGTGCCATAAGAAATGATGAACAAGAAGACTTCAGAGAGGCCTGGAAGGATTTATACGATCTGATGCTGAGTGAAAGGAGCAGAACCAGGAGAACTTTGTGCACAGCAATAACCACAGTGTGTGAGAGTTTTTTCTGGTAGACTTGGAATTTCGCAATAACGCAAGCACTTATTAAAAAAAAAAAAAAATTCCCAGTGGTAGTTTTCTAAGGCAAAATTCCTTCCACACTCAGAGAAAGAAATATGGAAGTCATCTGCAGAATGTAGTAGATCATGTTTGTGTGTGTGAGTGCTTTTGTGTATCAAGTTTTGATTTGTTATATGATTTCTTCCATTTATTTTATTCTGACTACATAGCATAACTATAGTGAAAACATACTCAATAGGAAAGTATATGTAGAACCTACACAGAATTGTGTGCTGTCATAGGGAGAGAGGGGGGTTGGGGGGGTAGGCATGGGGGGGATAAAATCTTAATTTTATGGCAGTGATTGTAAAACATTAAAAAATAACAATAATAAAATTAAATTAAAAAAGGAAAATAAACACAATAATCATTTATTTTACAAATGGAAAAACTTAAGATGTTGGGATAAAAATTCATTGTTTCATAAAAATTGTTGAGAAAACTGGAAAACAAAGGAACTGGGTGTGTAGCAATATCTCACACCATTTACCAAGGTGAGCTCAAAATGGATACATCAACTAGATATAAAGAGAGGTAATAGAAGAAAATTAGAAGAGCATTGAACATATTATTTATCAGACTCATTGACAGGTGAAGAATTTATGAATAAACAAGAGTTAGAGCAAAATTAGTTGTAAAATGTATATTTTTTATTACATTAAATTAAGAGGCTTCATAAAAAAAATAAAAGAAATATATCCAAGAATAGAAGGTAAAGCACTGTGTATGTGGGTGGGATGAATGTTATAGACAATACCTAAGATAAAGGTATTAGATCTCAAATACATAAAGAATTTTATCAAATCTCTAAGAATGCAAGTCACTCCCCAACTGATAAAATGGTCAAATAATGTGAAATACACTTTTGCAATGAAGAAATGTAAAAAGCATCATCATAAATATGCTGTAGATCATTATTGATTAGAGAAATACAAATTAAATCAACCTTCCCATATAATTTTACACCCACCAGTTTGGCTAAAAGGATAGAAAGGGAAAAGTGACAAATGTTGGAGAAGATGAAGAAATATCAGGACACTAATTCATTGTTTGTGAAATTGTAAAACTGTAAACCGTTTTTGAGAGCAATCTGGAATTATGCTCACAGATTTATTAAACTACCTATACCTTTTGGCCCACTAACACCACTCTTAAGTCAGTTTCCAAAGATGACTGGGATAAAATAAACAAAAAAAAAGCCTAAATATTCTAAAATGTTCATAGCAGTCCTCTTTGTGGTAGCAAAGAACTGTAAATTACAGGGAATGGCTGACCTTTGGCATGCGATTGTAATAAAATACTGTTACAATATGAGAAGAATGAACTCAATGATTTTAGAAAAAAAAATAGAAAGACTTTCAGGAAGTAATGAAGAGTGAAATGATCAGAACCAAGAGAACACTTTATACAGTAGCAGTAATATTGTTTTAAGAATGACTTTGAGTGAATAATTATTTTGTGTATTTCAAATATCCACATTTCTTACAAAGGACATATAAAGAAAGATGCTATTTGCATTCAGAAAAATAATTGATAAATAGATTTTTAGGATAATTTTACATATATGTACCTATTTGCGTCTAATGGTAGCTATCCCTAGGGGGAAAGGAACAGATGGGAAAAAATTGACATGATGATTTTGCTGTATATTTGAAAGGAATAGCAAGTTGTACATAGAAGATTTGCAGTTTTATGTGCAATCACTCTTTTACTGTATTCTGTTATGGAAAGTGCTTTATTCAATAAATTAAAAAAAAATTGAAAAGAGAATGACTCAAGAGTCCTTTAGTCAGTCAAGAGTTTTCTACAGTCAAAAGATGTCTGACACAGATGAATACTAGGATACTAGGGAATTGGGACTGCTCAATTTAACTGACTTTATATTGGAGAATGCATTAAAACTATAACATTAAACTATAAAATATACTTAAAATTGTCACAAGGCCCCAGAATCTTTACTTGAATACATTCAGAATTTCTCATCTAAATAAAAGTTTATTTTATTTAATTATTAAATATTATTATTGTTTGATTTTTAAAATATGTTGGGGTAATAGTAGTTTTATTTCCTCATTGCCTATTATAATTCCTTCAATTGCTCTTTCTTCTCTTATTGCTAAGACATCCAATAGAATATTAAATAATATCAGTAACAAGAGCATCCTTATTTTACACACCATGTTACTGGAAAGACCTCTGGTTTATCCCAAAAAACAGTTATTTAGTTATTAATTAATTATTACTTTGTTTATTTGAGTCGATATAAAAATAGAATTCTTATTTAAAGATTCTCCCCCAATAGCACAATATCATGTGCATATTACATAAAGACCTTGTATTAATACATGTGACATTTTCTATCCTCATAATAAAATCTTAATTTCTTGAGGGTAAGGACAATCTTTCTCTTGTATACATATATATTTCCCCATGCCTTGCACAGTGCTAAGATGCTTGATAATTATTCACTATTGGGTTGATATATAAAAGTCATAAAATTCCTTATTATATATGAATACAGAGATAACTTCCATAGCTCTTTGACTACAAACATCAAAAAGATATGAAAAATATACTTTCAACAGGTATCTTCTAATTTCAAAGGTATCTGATAACTTTATTGTATATTTGAAAGAAATGTCAAGATATAACTAGTAGACTTACAGTTTTACATGCAATCATCTTTTTATTGTGCTAGGTTATAGAAATACTTGTTTTAATCCACAAATTTAAAGAGAAAGTTATCTGTTAATGTTTCGGAATGTGTCTAGTGTATATTCCAAATGGAAAACATATTTCCTAAAGATAGTTAGATCTTTTAGATGCTCCTGTTCAATTCTGATAGTGTTTTGATTATATCAAACCCCAAGGACATTATAAAACCTAAATGAAATTCACAATTACCATTTAGATTTCTTAATGACTATTGAGTCAAGAAAAAAAAAAACATAAAGATGCCTTTTCCCCATATCATGGCATATAATTGGAATTTCAACCTAAATAGTTTTTGAACTCTGCATATAATTTTGAACGAATTGGATCTGGAATTGAACAAAATGGGGACTGGAGTGCATTTCCCAAAGATATCAAACCCTTTACTGAGACCAAATTAAGCTAAAAATACTCCTGTATAAGGTCCAAACCAGCTTAAAAAGGTAATTAAGAAGTGTTTGTTAAAATATATTAAAATATAGTGCAACATAGATAATGTTGATTTCTGGTATTCTATGTTTATATGTGACCCTCAAGAATTCCTTTCTTTGTGCATGCATACCACTGAGATAGGCAATTGCACAACTCTTTTAATGACCTCAGACTCTTAACAGATTCACATATCATTTTCATTCCACATTTCTTCCACAGATGCTATACAAAACAAATCATGCTATTTCTCAGTCTCTGAAAAATTAAAATTTCAGGTAAACAGTGGCAATAACTAGAAAGACACAAGGTGGATTTGAGTTAGATGAAGCAAAAATGTCAAATATATGACAGAATTGCATAAATAGAAAAAGATGTGAATTGATAACGTAGAAAGAATGAGAAATAACAAATGAATGACAGGTGTGTTATATTGGTATCCACACAATTTCAGAAGATTTAGAGAAAGACCTCCCAGAATATTCAGTGGAATCTGTTTGGAGGATTTACTGAAAGATATAGAAAAGAGTTTACATAAGATGAAAGGCTGCAGATGACGGACCATCTGTACCTCTGAAGCAAATAAGCCCCTCATTAAGATCACAGATCCATTTAGTAAATTGGTGTGTAAGTGACTTATAAAGTAGATTTGGCGAATATCATTTAGTTAAATGAATGAAATATGCACAAAGGTCCATTTCAGGTTAGATTTTTATCCTAGTTTTCGAATTTAATGATACTGAATGAATTGACAGAACATATAAAGATTTATATTATGAATTTTCCCTGCTGGGGCTGCAATGTAGGGATATTTTAAAAATCAGAAGACTTTTAAGGGGGGAAAACATCCAAAGTATGAAATACATTTTTTCCCTGCCCCAGTGGAATCTAAGTAGCCCTTTAACTTCAAGGGAAAGACAAAAATTCATCCTGAAGGGTAATTATTTGGAGGATTGGGGAGGAGAAGATGATTAGATACAATATTCGTGCCTTTTCAACCATAACGATGGCATTGCTAAAATGAGAGCAATAAAAATTTTGAACCATGACAGGCATTTCTAACTCTTCTCATAGAATATTGTTGGTTCCTCCTTCAAATGTACTTCACATAAGCCTAAAGATTGTTCAGAATACATCTGAAATGGAACTGACATTCTTGTGCGCAGAGATTTAACCCTTCAAAACCACTTTTGATTACTTTTTCTTAAACTTTGACAAACTCCAAGTAATAATAAAGATAGCTTTGTTCTTGAATGTTTAATGTTTGTTATTGTGGCATTTTAGGACGTCTAAAAAATTTTTTAAGGATTTCTTTTTTCTAATTGAGTCTGCTAATATAGGAAGAAATAAGTATTTTAGACCATCTACATATGTTTCAAGTTTTGTGCCCTTGTTACCTTGTTCAGAACAAATATATTTACCTGCTCAGAAAACCAATTGGGAAATTCATCAAGGTGATCATTCAAGGGTGCAAAGCCTATAGGCTGAGTAACAGTGTAGCATGATAAACTGTTGTTCAGTTGTTTCTGATTCTTTGTGACCACATTTGGGTTTTCTTAGTAAAGATACTGGAGTGGTTTACCATTTCCTTTTTCAGCTCATTTCACAGAGGAGGGAACTGAGGTAAACTACGTTAATTGATTTACCCAGGGTCACAAGATTAAGTTTCTGAGGTCTGACTTAAACTCCTGAATATAACTCTTCCTGGTTACAGGTCCAGCACTCAAACCATAGCATGAGTTAGATGCCCTTTATGTACTGTGCTATCATCCTCAAATTAAAGAAATGCAAAAACTAAATAGCTTAAAAAGGTGGGGTGTAATGAAAAATTGTTTTTTCTATCCTACTTTCACTCAATACTTTTTGGAGCCTAGAACAATTACTGCACTTCTTATCCTGGTTATTTATCCTGA
Organism: Notamacropus eugenii; assembly: GCF_028372415.1. NCBI lineage: Eukaryota > Metazoa > Chordata > Mammalia > Diprotodontia > Macropodidae > Notamacropus > Notamacropus eugenii. The sequence continues at coordinate 221,726,815 of NC_092875.1, forward strand.
CTGGATAAAAATCACTGTGATATACTTCATATTTCATAATGTCCTTGTCATCTTTCAAAGAAAGATCACAAGTTGCCTGCTTGCCTGATGCAAACAAATCAGAGAGAGTAATTAGGTCACATAAAATAGATTTTCAATAACACATTTTCAGCACTTATTTCTGAGGTCATATGCTAAATGAATTACAAGATAGAATTCAAAAGAGAAAGTAAGCATAAATTTACTCCTATGTGGCTCCCTCTGAATAAGGGCAGAAGAGCCTGCAAAATTGGCAACTTCCATGTTTATTGGCTTGCTGTCTTTTACAGTTTTATAACATCATTCTGTGCTAATAGCAATTAATTTCTTTAAAACTAACCTGAGTTTCCTCTATAACATTCCCAATATTTTCTTCTCAAGAAGAAAACAGTTGATGTTTATATAGAGATACAAATGTATCTATATATCTGTATCTATATATGTGTTTATGTGTATAAGTGTGTATATATGTATATGTATATATGTTTATGTATATGTATATATGTATGCATATATTACGCATTCTTTGAAGAGTAAAACATCTTCGGGTGTCAATACCCCTGAGATCAAACTATCAAACTTAAGGCATTGAAAAAGAAAACAACTTCCTTCTCTGAGCCTCATTCTCTATGTTTTACCTGAATATTTTCATACACATGTACGCAAACACACATGAATATATATCTAGATATAGATACACACATGCACACACATATATAAGCAGAATATCTAATTACATGGTTAGATATAGATATACACACACATGAATGTATATGTGTGTATCCAGAATATGTAATACTTTGGTCAAATACAAACATTAATTATAGAATTTTAAGTTTAGAGTTGGAATGGACCTTAGGTAGCTTCTAGTCTAATCCTCTCATTTTACAAATGAAACAACCCTGGGACCATAGATGTTAAGCAATTTACCCAAGGTCCCATAGGTGGTACCAATTTCACTTGGAGAAAGAGTTTGAACTTAGGACTTCTGACTCCATATTCAGAGTACCATATTATATACATACTCCACATACTCTTTAATTGGTCAATGACTACATGGAAGAAGGGCTTCAGAACTCTCATGCTTATTTCATCTGTTTATTTTGCCTTCTTTAATATTTATCACTGACTCTAACAAAGTGGAATGCTTATCCAGTTGACAGATGAGAGAGAAACAAGGGAAGGGGGACAAGAACAAGCATTTACTAATTGGCTACTGTGTGCTAGGAACTGTACAAAGTGATTTACAGATTTTTATCCAATTTGATCCTTACAAAAACCATGGGATGTTGGTCTTATTATTATGCCCATTTTATTGTTGAGGAAACTGAGACAGGCAAAGTATAAGGGACTTGTTTCAGGTCACATGGTTACTAAATTATTGAAGCTGGATTTGAACTTAGATTTTCCTTACTGCAAGCCCAATGGTCAATCTACAAAACCATTTAACTACTTCAATTTGTTCTCGAAACAATGCTTGAAGCTATATCTAATACAATCAGTTGCAGAGTCAAAGTTAACAAAGACTTTTGGGATGAGATTTTGGATAAAACATAAAAAGATTATATTTAATAGCAATAAATATAAACACTCGAAAAATATTAACTTTATACATGTAAGAAAGAAAAAAATGTTACTAAAAAAAGTTGATGTGAGAGGGAAAAATATCTTGCAAAAAATTTAACATTCTCTATATGTTTAAGAGTTGAATAATATCTAGAAAATTTAATTAACTGTAAGTTGAATATAAGAAAGAATATGACATGGCAGTCAATGAAACCAAGAGACATAGCATCCAAGAAAAAAAAAATATGTTGTGCTCCCATTGTTTTCTCCCTAGCTTCACTTGAAAAGTAACCATATTCTCTTCTATATGCCATATTTTTGGAATGATCTTGATAAACTGAACTGTGTCCAAAGAACAACAACCTGACATAGTGAAGAAACTAAAGATCATGCTTATGAAGAGAAATTGAAGATATTTACAGTATTTACGCTGGAGAAAAGAAGATTTAAATCTCATGTCACTGATTTTAACTCTCTGAAAGCTGCTGCATTGCAGAAAGTTAAAGTTGTCCCATTTGACTTCAGAAAACGTAACTAAGGTCAATGAAAGAAAATTTCAAAGAAGCATATTTAAGTCTGGTATAATTAAACATTTGGTAATAATTGTTGATAATCTAAAAGTAGGTTTGGAAGAGTTGGTTTTGAGATTTGTTTGTGACATGCAGTTTTACTTATCAAGCAGGTAGTTGGTAATGTGGAACAAGAGTTCTGGAGAGAGATTAGACCGGGACATAGATTTGGGAGCCAACTGCATAAAAATGATCATTTAAACCATGAGAGGAGATAAGATCACTAAGGAAGAGAATATATCACATGGAAATACTGAGAGTAACAGTTAAGATGACAGAAGTCAGTAAAAATTCAAAAGTAAAAAAAAAAACTCAACACTTTATAATAATGACTGAATATAATAAAATGATACTTAATAGGGATAAATGCAAAACTTTACATATGGGTTTTAAAAAATCAAATGAATATGTATTAGATGAGTTCTTATGACTACATAACAGTTTTTGAAAAAATATCCTGTGGGTTTGTGTGCTGAAATATTTTAATAAGACTTGATAATCTGTGATATACCCTCTAACTTTAAAAGTATCTAATTTAAAGAAAAAAAATCTTAGGATATTTCCTTGTAAACATATTTATAGCCAAAAATCCTTCATTCTAAAACTGAAGTTAATTTTTCAGCCAATGCAGAACTTCACATTTGTTTTTTATTATATTTAATCTTGTTAAATTGCATGACACTTCTTGGTATTTTGGAAGAGGTATTATCTTCCAAAGTGTATATTTTTTCCATATTTATATCAATAAAAATATTAAGCATGTTTTCATTCAAATAACTGATGAAAATCTTGAATAGAATAGGGACAAGGAGAGTATATTCTTTCAATTATACTAACTAGTCACTGTCACCCCAATCTAATTTTTCAATAGTTTCCTTATAATGATATCCGTGAAGCACATATAGACTTGTTATCCTAATACCCATTTGAAGTAGAAAGAGTCAGAATAAAGCTACTACATATCCTCCTAGTGAGGGGATAGCAACAATATTCTAATGATATCATTTTAACCATCATATAATATGTGCTCTTTAGCATCAATCTAGTTAACATATCAGGTAACAAATTACCAGTTGATTTTCCTCATTGTCAGTTACTCAGATAAGATGAATTAGCTTTTTATCTCCACTTAATAGCTTTTATTTTTTCCCAAATATATGGTAAAAATAATTTTCAACATTCACTTTTATAAAATTTGAGTTCCAGTTTTTCTTCTTCCTCCCTTCTTATGCTCTTCTCCAAATAAGCAAGGAATTTGTCATAGGCTGTATATGTAAAATTATATTAAACTTATTTTCATATTAATCTTGTTGTGAAATAAGAAACAGAACAAAAGGGAAAAACCATGAGAAAGAAAATGAAATGAGAAAATAGTGTGCTTTGATCTGAATTTAGACGCTATATTTCATTCTCTAGATGTTGTAATGGTAATATAAAAGGAAAGATTTCTCCTATTCATTAATAGGCCCATGTGATATACCTGGGTTGTATGGATCTTTGAGTCACATGGAACCTGGGAAGAGTTTGTTGCATAGGTGAAGCAGGGAGGGTGGAACAGGAAGAGGTGGAGCTAGAGCAGAGCTGAGAGGAAAGTTAGTCATGAGAGCAGTCAGAGCTAGGAAGGATGCAGGCAAGCAGGCAGCTGGCTAGCATGAATGGAAGAGCTTGTTTGCGATTTTAAGAGTCTCTGCTTGAAGGGAGGTGGAGCCAAGATGGTGGAGGGAGAAAATTGACTCACCTTAGCACTACTAAAAATTCCTTCAGATATCTCTAAAAAGAGAATCTGAACAAATTTTAGAGTGGTAGAATCCATTAGGAGACAGAGTGTGGCAAATTTCCATCCCAGGACAGCTTGAAAGCTAGACAGAAATAATTTGTTACTTAGGGTTGGGGGAGCACAGAAGTCACAGGTTGCACCAGCACAGATGCCACCATAGCTGAACTGAGCAGGAACCCCTGGGACAGACCGAAGCAGAGGCCACAGTGCCAATTTTCAAACACATCAGCACAGGACAAGAGTCCAGTGGAACTGAGTAAGAGAGAATCAGAGAACCCCTGGTAACAGCAAAAGCCACTCCTGAGATGACCAGTCTGATTAAAAGCTTGAAAGTCACCAATTTGAACTTCTGGGAGCCAAGATGGCAGAGAAAACTATGAGTTCTCTCACCCTCCCCTTGTTGACCTTGAAAAACTCAGACAATACTGACCAGGAAAAATCCTGGAATAGTGGAATCAGCCAAAGAGATAAAGAGTCTCTTAGCTTAGGAAGCTATGGAAATCATCAAATCTAGTCCCTCTAGCATGAAGGGGACTAGTACAAGAATAGAGCTGTCCCAGACAGCCTCATCTCAGCAAACCAGAAGGAAATCCTGAATGACAGGGTTGTGGAGCACAAAAGCACCCACACGAGACCCCAGGCATGTCTTACCACAGTCAGGGGAATTGGGAAGACATCAGCACTGATGGAGGTTAACCAGCCAGTGAGTCAGCCTGTGGTCTAGTTCAAGAGAGGAGGAGACTTCCTGTGGTCAGATCACCCCTCCCCAACACCTCCCACAGAAAGCTTTGGGGTAACCCCAGGGAAACTTCAAAAGACTTCTCCTGGCTTTGAGATTGGCATGCACTAGCCAACCCAGAACCAGGTAAGCAGCACCATTCTAGCTTCTATGTGAAAGACCCAGAGGCCACAACACACAAATTCTCAAGTTCTCAGCACAAGAAATAGGGGAAAAGCCACCTATGCCCCAGAAGCAGACGTCTACTTTAAAAGCCAGAGAAAAATCAATCATCCTGAGCAAGAAGCAAACACAAAAAGCAAAGATCATAGGATTTTACTATGGTGGAAAAGATCAAAATACAAATTCAGAAACAGATAGCATTGAGACTGTACTAACATCTGAAACTGCAAAGGATAATATGAACTGGTCTCAAGCCTAAAGAACATTCTTCGAAGAGCTCAAGAAAGATTTTAAAAGCCAAATTTGAGAGGTAGAAGAGAAATTGTCCAATGACATTAAAAATACAATTGACAAAATGAAAAAATGAACTCACTGAAGAGAACAGCTCCTTAAAAAGGAAAATTGGGCAAATGGATAAGAAAGCACAAAACCTAACGCAGAAAACTGAACAAATGGAAAAGGACCTATAAAACCTAACTGGAGAAAATAACTCCTTGAAAGGAATAATTGGACAAATGGAAGGAGGGGAAAACGTTAACAAAAGGAAAGATTTACGAAAAATTAGAATTCGACAAGTATAAGGTAATGACTCTATGAGATATCAAAAAATCAGTCAAACAAAATCTAAAGAATGAAAAACTTAGATGAAAATGTAAAATATCTCATTGGAAAAACAAATGACTTGAAAAATAGATCCAGAAGAAAAAAATCTAAGAATTTTTGGTCTGTTGGAGAGCCATAATGAAAATAAAGAGCCTGGACAATATCTTCTAAGAAATCATCAAGAAAAATATCCCTGAGGTCCTAAATAAAGAGGTCAAAATAACCATCCAAACAATCCACCAAACACCTCCTGAAAGAGATTCCAAATCAAAAGCAACAAGGAATATTGTTGCCAAATTCCAGAACTGTCAAGTTAAGGAGAAAATCCTGAAAGGATCCAGAAAGAAACAATTCAAATATTGAGGAACTACAATCAAGATCACGTAGGACCTTGCAACTTCTACATTAAAAGTTTGGGAGAATTGAAATATTATATTCTGTAAGGCAAAGGAGCTTGGAAAACAACCAACGATCAATTACCCATCAAAATTGAGCATAATATTTCAGACTAGGAGAAGGAAATTCAGTGAAATAAGTGATTCTGAGATCTTCCTGATGAAAACTTCATAGCTTAATAGAAAATTTGACCTTCAAATACAAGACTTGAGAAAGGCATAAAAAGATAAACAAGGAAAAAAATACTTGTTATTCCATATGAGAAAACTGTTTGCATTTCTATATGGCAGGATGATACTTTTTAATCTTTATAATTGTATATTTATAGTTACATTTAAATATAAAGTACATAAATAGAGGGAATGGATATGAATGAACTAATGTGATGATAAAAAGCATCATTAAAGAGTGAAAAGAGATTGCTACTGGAGAAGAGAAAAGGAAAAGGTAGAAAAGGGTAAATTACATCAAAGGAAGAGGCACAAAAAAGTTGTCGTAGAATGAAAGAGGAGAGAGAAATGAGCTTGTTTGAGATTTACTCTTATCTGATTTGGTTCAAGGAAGGAACAACATACTCAGTTAAGTTTCTAAATCTCACTGGCTTTATAGGCAATAGGTGGAGAAAGGGGAATAAAAAGGAGGGGGCTGATAGAAGAGAAGAAAGACAGGGCGAGTAGGTGGTCAAAAATAAAAGTCTATTGTGGAGGGGAAGGGAGAAGGGAGAACCAAAAGCATAAATGAGAAGGGGGATAGGATGGAGAGAAAGACACAGATAGTTATCATAACTGGGAATGGGCATGGGATAAAGTCTCCCATAAAGTGGAGGCAGATAGTAGAATGAATTAAAAAAATATAATCCTACAATATATTGTTTATGAGAAACACATGTGAAAGAGGGAAAGCACACAGGATAAAGGTAAAAGGTTGGAGGAGAATATATTATGCTTCAGCTTATGTTAAACAAAAAAACAAAAAACAGGGGTAGCAATCCTAATCTCAGACAAAGAAAAAGCAGAAATAGCTCAAATCAAAAGAAATAAGAAGGAAATTATATTCTGCTAAAAGGCACCACAGGCAATGAAGCAATATCATTACTAAACATATATGCACCAAGTAGTACAGCATCCAAATTCTTAGAGGAGAAGTTGAGGAAGTACAAGAAGAAATAAACATCAAAACTATATCAGTGGGAGACCTCAGCTTCTTTCTTTCAGAACTTGATAAATCTAACCTCAAAATAAACAAGAAAGAAGTTGAAGAAGCCAACACAGCTCTGGATAAGATAGATATGATAGATGTTTGGAGAAAATTTAATTGGGATAGAAAGGAATATACTTTTTCATCAGTGATAAGTGGCATATACATAAAAAAATGATCATGTAATAGGGCAAAAAAGTGATAGTTCAGTGCAAAAAGGCAGAAATCATCAATGCATCCTTTTCCAATCATAATGCAATAAAATTTTATGTAATAAAGGTCCATGGAAAGGTAGACCAAAATTAATTGAAAATTAAATCATCTGATCCTAAAGAATGAGCAGTTAAACAGCAACTCATAGAAGCAATCAATAACTTGAAGAAAATAAAAATAATGGGACAACCTATCAAAACTTATGGGATGCAGGAAAAGTAGTTCCAAGGGAAATTTTGCATTATTGAATGTCTGTATGAATAAAATAGAGAAAGAAGAAATCAATAAAATTCCCAAGTAAATGCAAATTAGAAATATTGAAAATCAAAGTAGAGATTAATAAAATTGAAATTAAGAAAAATATTTAACCAATAAATAATACTGAGTTGATTTTATGAAAAACAATAATAAGATTGATAAAGGTTTGGTCAATCAGATATAAAAAAGAAAGACAAAACTTAACTTACCAATATTACAAATGAAAAGAGTGATCTCACCTCCAATGAGGAATAAATTAAAATAATATTTACAAATTATTTTTCCCAACTGTTTGTCCATAAATTTCTCAATCTAAGTGAAATGGATAAATATTTTTTAAAAATATCTATAAATTGCCCAGATTAATAGAAGAGATAAATATTTAAATAATCCCATTTCAGAAAAAGAAATTGAACAAATCATCAATGAACTCCCTAGGAAAAAATTCTCCAGGGCCAGATGGATTTACAAGTGAATGCTATCAAATATTTAAATTACCAATAACAACAATATTGTAAGATTATTTGTGAAAATTGGTGAAGAAGCAGTCCTATCAATTTCTTTTTATGATACAAATATGGTTCAGATACTTGAACCAGGAAGAGGCAAAACAGAGAAAGATAATTATACACCAATTTCCCTAATGAATATAGATGCAAAATTTCAAAGAAAATATTAGTCACATGATTACAGCAACTTATGAGAATAATATATTATGATCAAGTAGGATTTATACCAGAAATGCAGGATTGGTTCGATATTAGGAAAATTATCAGCATTATTGATCATATCAACAAAAAAACTGACAGAAATCATATGATTTTCTCAAGAGATGCAGAAAAAGCTCTTGGCACAATACAACACCCATCCCCATTGAAAACACTGGAGAACACAGGAATAAATGGAGGCGTCCTTAAAATAATAAGTAGTATCAACCTAAACCTTTAGCAAGAACTATATGTAATCGGGACAAGTTAGATGCATTTCCAATCAGATCAGGGGTGAAACAAGGATCTCCACTATTATTCAATATGTTATTAGAAATGTCAGTTTTAGCAATAAGAGAAGAAAAATAAATTGAAAGAATCAGAACAGGCAAAGAAGAAATTAAGTTATCACTCTATGCAGACAATATGATGATACACTTTGAGAATCCTAGAGAATCAAGTAAAAAACTACTTGAAATAATGAACAATTTTGGCAAATTTGCACATAGCAAAATCAACCCACATAAATAATCTGTATTTCTCTGTATTACTAACAAAGCCTAAAGGCAAGAGATAGAAAAATAAATCCTATTCAAAGTTATGGTAGACACCATAAAATATTTGGGTGTCTACCTGCCAAAACAAATCCAGGGACTATATGAACACAATTACAAAACAGAAACTGTTTTCTCACAAATGAAGTCAGATTTAAATAATTGAAAAAACATTATATGCTCATGTGTAGACTGAGCTAATATAAGGAAAATGACAATTCTTCCTAAATTAATTTGCTTATTCAGTGCCATACCAACCAAACTATCAGAAAATTATTTTCTAGAGTGAGAAAAAATAACAAAATTCATCTGGAAGAAGAAAAAGTCCAGAATATCATGGGGACTAATGAAAATAAATGCTGGAAAGGTGCCTTAGCCATAAAAAATCTCACATTGTACTATAAAGGAGCAATCATCAAAACCACTTGGTATAGGCTAAGAAATAGAGTGGTAGATTAGTAGAATTGTCTAGCTACTCAAGTCATAGTAGGCAATTAATATAGCAGTCTACTATTTGAAAAACCCAAGGACCAACGCTTATGGGATAAGAACTCACCTTTAGACAAAAACTGCTTGGAAAACAGGATAATAGTGTGGCAGAAAGTGGAAATAGACGAATGTCTGTCACTATACACAAGAATAAAGCCCAAATGAGTACATGATCTAAGTATAAAGGCTGATACTATGAATAAATTAGGAGAAGAAGAGATAGTGTATTTGTCAGATTTATGGAGACTGAAGAAATTTATGATGAAACAAGAGATAGGGAGCATTATGACATGCAAAATGGATAGTTTTCATTACATTAAATCTAAAAGTTTTTGCATAAATCAACCCAATGCAGCTAAGATTAAGAAGGAAGCAGAAAAAAAAAAAGAAGGAAGCAGAAAACTGGGAAAGAATTTTAACAACTAGTGTCTGTGATAAAGCCCTCATTTCAAAAATATATAGAGAACTGAATCAAATTCAAGATTACAATCCATTTCCCAATTGATAAATGGTCTAAGAATATGAACTGACAATTTTCAGAGGAAGAACTTGAAGCTATTTATAGTGAAACAAAAAAAATACTCTAAATCACTACTGATTATGTAAATGAAAATGAAAACATCTCTGAGGTACCACATTCTACCTATAAAATTGGCTAACATGACAAAACAGGAAAATGATAAATGTGGGAGAAATTGTGGGAGAGTTGGAACACTAATTCATTGTCGTTGGAGCTGTGAGCTTAGAACTGTGGCTAAGACTGAGAATTGAGGGAATGCCCATCAACTGGGAAATGGCTGAACAAGTTGTGGCATGTGAATGTAATTAAACGCTACTGCACTATAAGAAATTATGAACAAGTGGACTTCAGAAACACCTAGAAAGACTTATATGAACTGATGCTGAGTGAAATGAACAGAACCAGAAGAACATTATACATAGTAATAACCATAGTGTGTGAGGACTGTTCCTAATAAGCTAATCCCTTCACAGCAATGCAAGGACCTAAAACATTCTTAAAGGATTCTTGAGGCAAAATGCCATTTACATCCAGAGAAAGGACTATGGAGTCA